>NC_088422.1:95272751-95293823 GCF_034236695.1 Oncorhynchus nerka
CAGTGAGCCTATTCCAGTGGCAGTAAGCCTATTCCAGTGGCAGTAAGCCTATTCCAGTGGCAGTAAACCTATTCCAGTGTCAGTAAGCCTATTCCAGTGGCAGTAAACCTATTCCAGTGGAAGTGAGCCTATTCCAGTGGCAGTAAGCCTATTCCAGTGTCAGTAAGCCTATTCCAGTGTCAGTAAACCTATTCCAGTGGCAGTAAGCCTATTCCAGTGTCAGTAAACCTATTCCAGTGGCAGTAAGCCTATTCTAGTGGCAGTAAGCCTATTCAAGTGGCAGTGAGCCTATTCCAGTGGCAGTAAGCCTATTCTAGTGGCATTAAGCCTAATCCAGTGGCAGTGAGCCTATTCCAGTGGCAGTAAGCCTATTCCAGTGGCAGTAAACCTATTCCAGTGGCAGTAAACCTATTCCAGTGGCAGTAAACCTATTCCAGTGGCAGTAAGCCTATTCCAGTGGCAGTAAGCCTATTCCAGTGGCAGTAAGTCTATTCCAGTGGCAGTAAGTCTATTCCAGTGGTAGTAAGTCTATTCCAGTGGCAGTAAGTCTATTCCAGTGGCAGTAAGTCTATTCCAGTGGCAGTAAGTCTATTCCAGTGGCAGTGAGCCTATTCCAGTGGCAGTAAGTCTAACTCATTTTGGATTAACTGCTACATGTTCCAGTTATTTTCCACACAGCCTTTAAACGTGGACAAGGTTGCCCAGGGTGATGTCAGGACATGTAGGGGGAGTCAAGTAGTTTGAAATAGACTAGTACTGCCAAGCTCATGTATAAATACATCTTGACGCTCATGTTAGTCTGAACCTCATCGAATATGTGCTATTATCCAAAGAGCAGAAATAGTTTAAAGACTTTTCTCAGGAAAAAAGACTTGTACGTTTGCAAAGACATTTGGACAGGTCAATATGATATCTGGCAGTTGCTCTGACAGGTCAATATACTAAAGGAGTTATGGAACAGACAGACATCTGGACAGGTCAGTATACTAAAGGAGTTATGGAACAGACAGACATCTGAAGGCTCTTCAGAAAGACATCTGGATCAATATAATAAAGGTTTGAACAGACAGACATTGAGATGAGTTATGGAACAGAAAGACATCTGGACAAATATACTTATGGAACAGAAAGACATCTGGACAGGTCAATATACTAAAAGGAGTTATGGAACAGAAAGACATCTGGACAGGTCAATATACTAAAGGAGTTATGGAACAGAAAGACATCTGGACAGGTCAGTATACTACTAAGGTCAATATACTAACAGAACAGAAAGAAGGTCTATACTAAAGGACAGGACATCAATATACTAAAGGAGTTAGGGAACAGAAAGACATCTGGGTCAATATACAGGTCAGAAAGACATCTGGACAGGTCAGTATACTAAAGGAGTTATGGAACAGAAAGACATCTGGACAGGTCAATATACTAAAGGAGTTATGGAACAGAAAGACATCTGAGAGCAGGAAAGACATCTGGACAGGTCAATACTAAAGGAGTTATGGAACAGAAAGACATCTGACAGGTCAGTATACTAAAGGAGTTATGGAACAGAAAGACATCTGGACAGGTCAATATACTAAAGGAGTTATGGAACAGAAAGACATCTGGACAGGTCAGTATACTAAAGGAGTTATGGAACAGAAAGACATCTGGACTAAAGGAGTCAGTATCAGTATACTAAAGGAGTTATGGAACAGAAAGACAGACATCTGGACAGAAAGTCAGGTATACTAAAGGAGTTAGGAACAGAAAGACATCTGGAACTAGAAAGAACAGACAGACATCTGGGTCAGTATACTAAAGGAGTTAGGAACAGAAAGACATCAGGTCATACTAAAGGAGTTAGGAACAGAAAGACATCTGGACAGGTCAGTATACTAAAGGAGTTATGGAACAGACAGACATCTGACAGGTCAGTATACTAAAGGAGTTATGGAACAGAAAGACATCTGGACAGGTCAGTATACTAAAGGAGTTAGGGAACAGAAAGTTGGGAACAGGTCTGAGGCTGCCATACTAAAGGAGTTATGGAACAGACAGACATCTGGACAGGTCAGTATACTAAAGGAGTTATGGAACAGACAGACATCTGGACAGGTCAGTATACTAAAGGAGTTATGGAACAGAACGCTTCAAAGAGGACAAAGATATCCACTGTTTCAACAGGTGGGATTAAAGAGAGGACACGTGTAACATTTGAGCTGTTTTGACTCCTTTTTTAATGACATGTTTCAGGGATGTGTGCTGTCATTGTTATGTTGTTTATGTTTACAACCTTAGAGAATGAGATCCAGTTGTGAATCAAGGAGGTGCTGCTGTTTGTTTACACTCAAGGTGGTTTGACTGATCACTCCTCTCTCTCCCTTCTCTGGTTCAGCAACTCACAGAGGTACCAGAGGCCTATGACTGATGTGCCAACAGCCAGGGAAAATCAACTCTGAGATACTCAATTTTTCTTGATGTATTGTTGGAAAGCTGGCCATACCTCAAAAAATAACTTTGAGCTCAGCAATAATATATCTCACCAAACATCTAACGCCTCTCTCTCTCTCTCTCTCTCTCTCTCAAACTTGGCCTGTGTCGCATACTTATGCACTCTCTCCATTCCATTTCTCCATTCTTTATTTTCTGTCCCTCTTCTCTCTTACACAGCTAACCCTCTTCTTTCTCTCTCCTACACAGCTAACTCTCTTCTTTCTCTCTCCTACACAGCTAACTCTCTTCTTTCTCTCTCCTACACAGCTAACTCCCTTATGTCTCTCTCCCTCTTCACAAAGGCTCCAGTAAGAGGGGGAACAGTGCCAAAACATGAATCATTAAGAGATAGCTGCAGATGCACCTGCAAGATATAACAGCCACAGCGAGTGATGGAGGGAGGGACTAGGCTGCTCTTCTTATCTGAAGAAAAAGGAGCTGTCCTGTGCCCATTTAGAGCAGATCCTTCTAGCAGGCACTCAACACAAGCCTGCTGCATCAAGGAGTAGATGAACACAAGCCTGCTGCATCAAGGAGTTGATGCACACAAGCCTGCTGCATCAAGGAGTTGATGCACACAAGCCTGCTGCATCAAGGAGTTGATGAACACAAGCCTGCTGTATCAAGGAGTTGATGAACACAAGTCTGCCGCATCAAGGAGTAGATGAGTAGATGTGTTATCTCATGTCTGCTGCATCAAGGAGTAGAGGTGTTATCTAGCATCTGCTGCATCAAGGAGTAGATTTGTTATCTAGCACCTGCTGCACCAAGGAGTAGATTTGTTATCTAGCACCTGCTGCATCAAGGAGTAGATGTGTTATCTCATGTCTGCTGCATCAAGGAGTAGATGTGTTATCTCATGTCTGCTGCATCAAGGAGTAGATGAGTAGATGTGTTATCTCATGTCTGCTGCATCAAGGAGTAGATGTGTTATCTCATGCCTACACTTCCCATTTCCTGTTCAGGGACACACTTCTTTCTCTTTCTAATGTACTGTACCTGGAAGCTCGCTGTTTTCAGGTCACCTATAATGTTAATGATGAACACAGGCTCCCGAGTGGCGCAGAGGTCTAAGGCACTGCATCTCAGTGCTAGAGGCGTCACTACAGGCCCTGGTTCAGCGGTCTAAGGCACTGCATCTCAGTGCTAGAGGCGTCACTACAGGCCCTGGTTCAGCGGTCTAAGGCACTGCATCTCAGTGCTAGAGGCGTCACTACAGGCCCTGGTTCAGCGGTCTAAGGCACTGCATCTCAGTGCTAGAGGCGTCACTACAGGCCCTGGTTCAGTGGTCTAAGGCACTGCATCTCAGTGCTAGAGGCGTCACTACAGACCCTGGTTCAGCGGTCTAAGGCACTGCATCTCAGTGCTAGAGGCGTCACTACAGGCCCTGGTTCAGAGGTCTAAGGCACTGCATCTCAGTGCTAGAGGCGTCACTACAGGCCCTGGTTCAGTGGTCTAAGGCACTGCATCTCAGTGCTAGAGGCGTCACTACAGACCCTGGTTCAGCGGTCTAAGGCACTGCATCTCAGTGCTAGAGGCGTCACTACAGGCCCTGGTTCAGTGGTCTAAGGCACTGCATCTCAGTGCTAGAGGCGTCACTACAGGCCCTGGTTCAGGGGTCTAAGGCACTGCATCTCAGTGCTAGAGGCGTCACTACAGGCCCTGGTTCAGCGGTCTAAGGCACTGCATCTCAGTGCTAGAGGCGTCACTACAGGCCCTGGTTCAGCGGTCTAAGGCACTGCATCTCAGTGCTAGAGGCGTCACTACAGGTCCTGGTTCAGCGGTCTAAGGCACTGCATCTCAGTGCTAGAGGCGTCACTACAGGCCCTGGTTCAGCGGTCTAAGGCACCTCATCTCAGTGCTAGAGGCGTCACTACAGACCTTGGTTCAGTGGTCTAAGGCACTGCATCTCAGTGCTAGAGGCGTCACTACAGGCCCTGGTTCAGTGGTCTAAGGCACTGCATCTCAGTGCTAGAGGCGTCACTACAGACCCTGGTTCAGCGGTCTAAGGCACTGCATCTCAGTGCTAGAGGCGTCACTACAGGCCCTGGTTCAGTGGTCTAAGGCACTGCATCTCAGTGCTAGAGGCGTCACTACAGGCCCTGGTTCAGGGGTCTAAGGCACTGCATCTCAGTGCTAGAGGCGTCACTACAGGCCCTGGTTCAGCGGTCTAAGGCACTGCATCTCAGTGCTAGAGGCGTCACTACAGGCCCTGGTTCAGCGGTCTAAGGCACTGCATCTCAGTGCTAGAGGCGTCACTACAGGTCCTGGTTCAGCGGTCTAAGGCACTGCATCTCAGTGCTAGAGGCGTCACTACAGGCCCTGGTTCAGCGGTCTAAGGCACCTCATCTCAGTGCTAGAGGCGTCACTACAGACCTTGGTTCAGTGGTCTAAGGCACTGCATCTCAGTGCTAAAGGCGTCACTACAGACCTTGGTTTGAGTCCAGGCTGTATCACAACTGGCCCTGATAGGGTCTTCCTGGTTAGGTTTGCTAGTAGGCCGTCATTGTAACAAGAATTTGATCTTTTAACTGACTTTCCTAATTTAAAATAAATAAAAATCAATGATACCACACAGTAACAACTTGACACCACTATTTATCACAATCTTCCTTGATAGGAAGCAGTGTTACCCATCACTTTCCAACTTTTTTTGCTCAGAAGCTAATTCTGTTGACCTACAGTACACTAAGTGTACAACACATTAAGGACACCATCCTAATACTGAGTTGCCAAACTCCCTTCTGCCCTCAAGACAGCCTCAATTCGTCAGGGCATGGACTCTACAAGGTGTTGAAAGCATTCCACAGGGACTCTACAAGGTGTTGAAAGCATTCCACAGGGACTCTACAAGGTGTTGAAAGCATTCCACAGGGAGTCTACAAGGTGTAGAAAGCATTCCACAGGGACTCTACAAGGTGTTGAAAGCATTCCACAGGGACTCTACAAGGTGTTGAAAGCATTCCACAGGGACTCTACAAGGTGTTGAAAGCATTCCACAGGAACTTTACAAGGTGTTGAAAGCATTCCACAGGGACTCTACAAGGTGTTGAAAGCATTCCACAGGGACTCTACAAGGTGTTGAAAGCATTCCACAGGGACTCTACAAGGTGTTGAAAGCATTCCACAGGGACTCTACAAGGTGTTGAAAGCATTCCACAGGGACTCTACAAGGTGTAGAAAGCATTCCACAGGGACTCTACAAGGTGTTGGAAGCATTCCACAGGGACTCTACAAGGTGTTGAAAGCATTCCACAGGGACTCTACAAGGTGTAGAAAGCATTCCACAGGGATGCTGGCCCATGTTGACTCTTATGCTTCCCACAGTTAAGTCAAATTGGCTGGATGTCATTTGGGTGGTGAGCAATTCTTGATACACACGGGAAACTGTTGAGCGTGAAAACCCCAGCAGCATCAAAAGTTCTTGACACAAACCAGTGTGCCTGGCCCCTACTACCAGACCCCGTTCAAAGGCACCTTAATCTTTTGTCTTTCCCATTCATCTTCTGAATGGCACATATACACAATCCATGTCTCAATTGTCTCAAGGCTTAAAATCCTTATTTAACCTGTCTCCTCCCATCAGTCTATGTCATGGAAAGTGCAGGTGTCCTTAGTGTTTTGTCCACTCAGTGTATGCCCATTGTCGAAAAGATGGTACCACTTAACTGTCCTGGTTCTCTATTATAAAGAGTACATTGCTCACTACACCAATATTCCCATGAACGCTCCCACACATGGTTCCTAGACAAGATACCAATGGAGAGAGAATATGGGTACTTGCCTCTCAGTGTGCCCGCGGCGCTAGCGATTAAGGTTTTAATTGCAGTGTGAGGATGGCTTGTGTTAAAGCGAAACCTCTACGTACCAGCAACCACCACTCTGCTAGATTGCTTTCATCGTAAATGTCCACTCCTCCAACAACTCGAACGAGGCTGTTTTTCCTCACAGTTCGGCTGTGGATAGGAGCCACTCCAACATCCACCTCTTCTAAAGTGCCATGTTAGATCCTGCTAAATGCTGTTAACCCCAACGCTCCACCATGGTTATAAGAGCCTTTCACACAGCTCTGCTCCATCATGGTTATAAGAGCCTTTCACACAGCTCTGCTCCATCATGGTTATAAGAGCCTTTCACACAGCTCTGCTCCACCATGCCTTTCTGCTCCATCATGGTTATAAGAGCATCTGGATTATAAGAGCCTTTCACACAGCTCTGCTCCATCATGGTTATAAGAGCCTTTCACACAGCTCTGCTCCATCATGGTTATAAGAGCCTATCTGCTCCAAGAGAGCCTTTCACACAGCTCTGCTCCATCATGATAAGAGCCTATAAGAGCCTTTCACACAGCTCTGCTCCATCATGGTTATAAGAGCCTTTCACACAGCTCTGCTCATCCCTCACAGCTGATTATAAGAGCACAGCTCTGCTCCATCATGGTTATAAGAGCCTTTCACACAGCTCTGCTCCATCATGGTTATAAGAGCCTTTCACACAGCTCTGCTCCACCATGGTTATAAGAGCCTTTCACACAGCTCTGCTCCACCATGGTTATTAGAGCCTTTCACACAGCTCTGCTCCATCATGGCTATAAGAGCCTTTCACACAGCTTTGCTCCATCATGGTTATAAGAGCCTTTCACACAGCTCTGCTCCACCATGGTTATAAGAGCCTTTCACACAGCTCTGCTCCATCATGGTTATTAGAGCCTTTCACACAGCTCTGCTCCATCATGGCTATAAGAGCCTTTCACACAGCTTTGCTCCATCATGGTTATAAGAGCCTTTCACACAGCTCTGCTCCACCATGGTTATAAGAGCCTTTCACACAGCTCTGCTCCATCATGATACGAGCCTTTCACACAGCTCTGCTCCATCATGGTTATAAGAGCCTTTCACACAGCTCTCCCCATTAACCACCTCCCCCTTAACCACATCATGAGCATTAGTGTGGTCATCACCCCCGCAGCTGAATGGTGTCTAGTGGAGTCATTCATCGTGACCAACATCCTCCGCACAGCTTGAGTGTGTGTAAGGGGATGACTCCAATTAAGAGTGAAGGAAGGACGCCTGGCCCAAAACCAACCCATCCCACAGGGTGATTACACAGCAGGTTGGGTCACTGTCTACATGTATAAGCAGTCAGAGTGGTTTTAATAAACTCAGCTAGAGTCACTCCACAGATACTGGAGCTACTTAAAGAGTAACTACTGTTTATAAAACTGAAAAGGCTCCAACAGACTAGAGGATGGCGGCTAGTTGGAGCTAGTTTATCATCACACTGTGACCTTCCTGAGACATCTATTGTTGATGTTCCATTTGCACATTGGTGGAAAAACTACCCAATTGTCATACTTGAGTGAAGGTAAAGATGTCTTAATAGAAAATGACTCAAGTAAAAGTGAAAGTCACCCAGTAAAATACTACTTGTTTAAAAGTTTAAAAGTATTTGAGTATAAAAAAAGCAAATGTAATTGCTCAAATATACTTAATTATCAAAAGTACAAGTAAAAGTATGAATCATTTCAAATTCCTTATTTTTAAGCGAACCAGACGGCACCATTTTCTTGTTTTTTAAATTGTCGGATAGCCAGGGGCACACTCCAACACTCAGACATCATTTACAAGCGTCGCCTTTGTGTTTAGTGAGTCCGCCAGATCAGAGGCAGTCGGGATGACCAGGGGTGTTCTCTTGATAAGTGTGTTTTAATATCCTGCTAAGCATTCAAAATGTAACAAATACTTTTGAATGTCAGGGAAAATCTATGAAGTAAAAAGTATTTTTTTTCCCCCTTAGGAATTCAGTGAACTAAAAGTTTAAAAAATATAGATAGTAAAGTACAAATAACCCAAGCATTTTTACTAAGTATATAGAAAATATATTGAAATAAGCTTCTTTAAACATTGGAATGGCCATTTTCAGTCAGGAAACATCAACGCCTTTCATTTCATAACACCATGCCTTTTATAAACCAATCATTTCATAATGCCAATCCTTTATATACCAATCCTTTATATACCAATCCTTTATATACCAATCCTTTATATACCAGTCCTTTATATACCAATCCTTTATATACCAATCCTTTATATACCAGTCCTTTATATACCAATCCTTTATATACCAATCCTTTATATACCAGTCCTTTATATACCAATCCTTTATATACCAATCCTTTATATACCAATCCTTTATATACCAATCCTTTATATACCAATCCTTTATATACCAAATACCAATCCTTTATATACCAATCCTTTATATACCAATCCTTTATATACCAATCCTTTATATACCAATCCTTTATATACCAGTCCTTTATATACCAATCCTTTATAAACCAGTCCTTTATATACCAATCCTTTATATACCAATCCTTTATATACCAATCCTTTATATACCAATCCTGTCATGATACCAATCCTTTATATACCAGTCCTTTATATACCAATCCTTTATATACCAATCCTTTATATACCAATCCTTTATATACCAATCCTTTATATACCAAATACCAATCCTTTATATACCAATCCTTTATATACCAATCCTTTATATACCAATCCTTTATATACCAATCCTTTATATACCAATCCTTTATATACCAGTCCTTTATATACCAATCCTTTATATACCAGTCCTTTATATACCAATCCTTTATATACCAATCCTTTATATACCAATCCTTTATATACCAATCCTTATATACCAATCCCAACTTTATATACCAAATCCTTTATATACCAATCCTTTATATACCAATCCTTTATATACCAATCCTTTATATACCAGTCCTTTATATACCAATCCTTTATATACCAATCCTTTATATACCAATCCTTTATATACCAATCCTTTATATACCAATCCTTTATATACCAATCCTTTATATACCAATCCTTTATATACTCAATCCTTTATATACAATCCTTTATATACCAGTCCTTATATACCATATACCAATCCTTTATATACCAATCCTTTATATACCAATATCCTTTATATACCAATCCTTTATATACCAATCCTTTATATACCAATCCTTTATACAATCCTTTATATACCAACTTTATATACCAATCCTTTATATACCAATCCTTTATATACCAATCCTTTATATACCAATCCTTTATATACCAATCCTTTATATACCAATCCTTTATACCAGTCCTTTATATACCAATCCTTTATATACCAGTCCTTTATATACCAATCCTTTATATATATACCAGTCCTTTATATACCAAATATACCAATCCTTTATATACCAATCCTTTATATACCAATCCTTTATATACCAATCCTTTATATACCAATCCTTTATATACCAAATATACCAATCCTTTTTTATATACCAAATACCTTTTATATACCAATCCTTTATATACCAATCCTTTATATACCAATCCTTTCATATACCAATCCTTTATATACCAAATAACCTAATCTCTTATATACCAATCCTTTATATACCAAATACCAATCCTTATATACCAATCCTTTATATACCAGTCCTTTATATACCAATCCTTTATATACCAGTCCTTTATATACCAGTCCTTTATATACCAACTTTATATACCAATTTATATACCAATTTATATACCAGTCCTTTATATACCAAATACTATCCTTTATATACAACCTTTATATACCAAATATACCAATCCTTTATATACCAGTCATATACCAGTCCTTTATACCAAATACCAATCCTTTATATACCAATCCTTTATATACCAATCCTTTATATACCAATCCTTTATATACCAAATACCAATCCTTTATATACCAATCCTTTATATACCAATCCTTTATATACCAATCCTTTATATACCAAATACCAATCCTTTATATACCAATCCTTTATATACCAATCCTTTATATACCAAATACCAATCCTTTATATACCAATCCTTTATATACCAAATACCAATCCTTTATATACCAATCCTTTATATACCAATCCTTTATATACCAATCCTTTATATACCAATCCTTTATATACCAATCCTTTATATACCAAATAACAATCCTTTATATACCAATCCTTTATATACCAAATACCAATCCTTTATATACCAATCCTTTATACCACTTTATATACCAAATACCAATCCTTTATATACCAAATACCAACTCCTTTATATACCAAATACCAACTTTATATACCAAATACCAATCCTTTATATACCAAATACCAATCCTTTATATACCAATCCTTTATAATCCTTTATATACCAAATACCAATCCTTATATACCAATCCTTTATATACCAATCCTTTATATACCCTTTATATACCAATCTTTATATACCAATCCTTATATACCAATCCTTTATTTATATACCAATCCTTTATATACCAATCCTTTATATACCAATCCTTTATATACCAAATACTTTATATACCAAATACCAATCCTTTATATACCAATCCTTTATATACCAAATCCTCCTTATATACCAAATACCAATCCTTTATACCAAATACCAATCCTTTATATACCAAAATACCAATCCTTTATATACCAAATACCTTTATACCAAATACCAATCCTTTATATACCAAATACCAATTTATATACCAACTTTATATACCAAATACCAATCCTTTATATACCAAATACCAACTTTATATACCAACTTTATATACCAGTCCTTTATATACCAATCTTTATATACCAATCCTTTATATACCAATCCTTTATATACCAGTCCTTTATATACCAATTTTATATACCAATCCTTATATACCAATCCTTTATATACCAATCCTTTATATACCAATCCTTTATATACCAATCCTTTATATACCAATATACCAGTCCTTTATATACCAATCCTTATATACCAGTCCTTATATACTCCAACTTTATATATACCAATCTTTATATACCAATCTTTATATACAATCCTTTATATACCAAATCCTTTATATACCAGTCCTTTATATACCAATCTTTATATACAATCCTTTATATACCAATCCTTATATACCAACAATTAATCCTTTATATACCAAATACAATCTTTATATACCAATCCAACCTTTATATACCAATCCTTTATATACCAATCCTTTATATACCAATCCTTTATATACCAATCCTTTATATACCAATCCTTTATATACCAAATACCAATCCTTTATATACCAATCCTTTATATACCAGTCCTTTATATACCAGTCCTTTATATACCAGTCCTTTATATACCAATCCTTTATATACCAATCCTTTATATACCAATCCTTTATATACCAGTCCAAATATACCAATCCTTTATACCAATCCTTTATATACCAATCCTTTATATACCAATCCTTTATATACCAATCCTTTATATACCAGTCCTTTATATACAATCCTTTATATACCAATCCTTTATATACCAATCCTTTATATACCAGTCCTTTATATACCAATTTATATACCAAATACCAATCCTTTATATACCAATCCTTTATATACCAATCCTTTATATACCAATCCTTTATATACCAATCCTTTATATACCAAATACCAATCCTTTATATACCAATCCTTTATATACCAGTCCTTTATATACCAAATACCAATCCTTTATATACCAATCCTTTATATACCAATCCTTTATATACCAATCCTTTATATACCAGTCCTTTATATACCAATCCTTTATATACCAAATACCAATCCTTTATATACCAATCCTTTATATACCAATCCTTTATATACCAATCCTTTATATACCAATCCTTTATATACCAAATACCAATCCTTTATATACCAATCCTTTATATACCAATCCTTTATATACCAATCCTTTATATACCAATCCTTTATATACCAATTATATACCAATCCAATCCTTTATATACCAATCCTTTATATACCAAATCCTTTATATACCAGTCCTTTATATACCAATCCTTTATATACCAATCCTTTATATACCAATCCTTTATATACCAATCCTTTATATACCAATCCTTTATATACCAATCCTTTATATACCAATCCTTTATATACCAATCCTTTATATACCAATCCTTTATATACCAGTCCTTTATATACCAATCTTTATATACCAATCCTTTATATACCAGTCCTTTATATACCAATCCTTTATACCAATCCTTTATATACCAATCCTTTATATACCAACCTTTATATACCAATCTTTATACCAAATACCAATCCTTTATATACCAATCCTTTATATACCAATCCTTTATATACCAATCCTTATATACCAATCCTTTATATACCAATCCTTTATATACCAATCCTTTATATACCAGTCCTTTATATACCAAATACCAATCCTTTATATACCAATCTCTTATATACCAATCCAATCCTTATATACCAATCCTTTATATACCAATCCTATATACCAAATCCTTTATATACCAATCCTTTATATACCAATCCTTTATATACCAATCCTTCATATACCAATCCTTTATATACCAAATACCAATTTATATACCAATCCTTTATATACCAATCCTTTATATACCAATCCTTTATATACCAATCCCTTTATATACCAATCTTTATATACCAAATACCAATCCTTTATATACCAGTCCTTTATATACCAAATACCAATCTTTATATACCAATCCTTTATATACCAATCCTTTATATACCAATCCTTATATAATTAATCCTTTATATACCAATCCTTATATACCAATCCTTTATATACCAATCCTTTATATACTCCTTATAATACCAATCCTTTATATACCAATCCTTTATATACCAATCCTTTATATACCAATCCTTATATACCAATCCTTTATATACCAGTCCTTATATACCAATCCTTTATATACCAATCCTTATATACCAATCCTTATATACCAACTTTATATACCAGTCCTTTATATACCAATCCTTTATATACCAGTCCTTTTATATACTTATATACTCCTTATATACCAATCCTTTATATACCAAATAATCTTTATATACTAATCTCTTTATATACCAATCCTTTATATACCAATCCTTTATATACCAGTCCTTTATATACCAATCCTTTATATACCAATCCTTTATATACCAATCCTTTATATACCAATCCTTTATATACCAATCAACTTTATATACCAAATATACTAATCCTTATATACTCAATCCTTTATATACCAATCCTTATATACCAATCCTTTATATACCAGTCCTTTATATACCAATCCTTTATATACCAAATACCAACTTATATACCAAATCCTTTATATACCAATCCTTTATATACTAACTTTATATACCAATCCTTATATACTAACTTTATATACCAATCCTTTATATACCAATCCTTTATATAGCCACCCTTATATACTAGCCCTTATATATACCAGTCCTTTATATACCAAATCCTTATATACCAATCTTTATATACCAATCCTTTATATACCAATCCTTTATATACCAATCCTTTATATACCAATCCTTTATATACCAACTTTATATACCAACTTTATATACCAATCCTTCATATACCAATCCTTTATATACCAACTTTATATACCAAAATAACAATCTTTATATACCAATCCTATATACCAATCTCTTATATACAATCTCATATACCAACTTTATATACCAAATACCAATCCTTTATATACCAATCCTTTATATACCAATCCTTATATACCAATCCTTTATATACTCTTTATATACCAAATACCAATCCTTTATATACCAACAACTTTATATACTAAATACCAATCCTTTATATACCAATCCTTTATATACCAATCCTTTATATACCAACTTTATATACCAAATACCAATCCTTATATACCAATCCTTTATATACCAAATACCAATCTTTATATACCAATCCTTTATATACCAAATACCAATCCTTTATATACCAACTTTATATACCAATCCTTTATATACCAAATACAAATCCTTTATATACCAAATACCAATCCTTTATATATACCAAATACGAATCCTTTATATACCAAATACCAATCTTATATACCAAATACCAACTTTATATACCAAATACCAATCCTTTATATACCAAATACCAATCCTTTATATACCAAATATCAATCCTTTATATACCAACTTTATATACCAATCCTTTATATACCAATCATTTATATGTACCAATCCTTTATATACTAAATCCTTTATATACCAATCTCTTATATACCAAATACCAATCCTTTATATACCAATCCTTTATATACCAATCCTTTATATACCAATCCTTTATATACCAAATACCAACCTTATATACCAAATACCAATCCTTTATATACCAAATACCAATCCTTTATATACCAAATACCAATCCTTTATATACCAAATACCAATCCTTATATACCAAATACCAATCCTTATATGCCAAATACCAATCCTTTATATACCAATCCTTTATATACCAAATACCAATCCTTTATATACCAAATACCAATCCTTTATATACCAATCCTTTATATACTGTGTCCTTATATACCAATCCTTTATATACCAATCCTTTATATACCAATCATTTATATACCAATCCTTTATATACCAATCCTTTATATACCAATCTTTATATACCAAATACCAACTTTATATACCAAATAACAACTTTTATATGCTTCACCCTTATATAACAATCTTTATATACCAATCTTTATATACGAAGTCCTTATATACCAACTTCTTTATATAACAATCTCTTATATTTACCAACTTTATATGTCAATCCTTTATATACTAATCTCTTTATATACAATCTCTTATATAACAATCTCTTTATATACCAACTTTATATACCAATCCTTATATACCAACTTTATATACCAATCCTTTATATACCACCCTTATATACCAATCTCTTATATACCAATCTTATATACCAATCTCATATACCAACTTTATATACTAATCCTTTATATACCAAATACCAAATCCTTATATACCAACTTATATACCAATCCTTTATATACCAATCTTTATATACCAATCTCTTATATACCAATTCTTTATATACCAACTCTTCATATACCTTTATATACCAATCCTTATACCAATCCTTTATATACCAACTTTATATACCAATCTTTATATACCAATCTCATATACCAACTTTATATACCAATCCTTATATACTAAATACTAACTTATATACCAACTTTATATACTAATCTTTATATACCAATCCTTTATACCAATCCTTTATATACCAAATTTATATACCAGTCCTTTATATACCAACCTTTATATACCAAATACCAATCCTTTATATACCAATCCTTTACCAAATACCAATCTTTATATACCAATCCTTTATATACCAGTCCTTTATATACCAACTTTATATACCAACTTTATATACCAATTTATTATATACCAACCTTATATACCAATCCTTTATATACCAAATATACCAATCCTTTATATACTACAATCCTTTTATATACCAATCCTTTATATACCAATCCTTTATATACCAACTTTATATACCAGTCCTTTATATACCAACTTTATATACCAAATATACTACAATCCTTATATACTTTATATACCAACTTTATATACCAATACCTTTATATACCAATCTTTATATACCAGTCCTTTATATACCAATCTTTATATACCAAATACCAACTTTATATACCAATCCTTTATATACCAATCTTTATATACCAGTCCTTTATATACCAGTCCTTTATATACTAATCCTTTATATACCAATCCTTTATATACCAACTTTATATACCAATCTCTTATATACCAATCCTTTATATACCAATCTTTATATACTAATCTTTTATATACCAACTTTATATACCAATCCTTTATATACCAACCTTTATATACCAGTCCTTTATATACCAACCTTTATATACCAAATACCAATCTAATACCAACTTTATATACCAACCTTTATATACCAATCCTTTATATACCAGTCTTTATATACAATCTTTATATACCAATCCTTTATATACCAATATACCAATCCTTTATATACCAAATCCTTTATATACCAATCCTTATATACCAATCCTTTATATACTAACTTTATATACCAAATACCAACTTTATATACCAATCCTTTTATAAATAACTTTATATACCAAAATCCTTTTTATATACCAATCCTTTATATACCAATCCTTTATATACCAATCTTTATATACCAGTCCTTTATATACCAATCCTTTATATATCCTTTATATACCAAATACAACTTTATATACGGCTTATATACCAATCCTTTATATACCAACTTTATATACCAACTTTTATATACCAAATAACTTTATATACCAATTTTATATACTAATTTTATATACCAAATACCAACTTTATATACCAACTTTATATACCAAATACCAACTTTATATACCAAATACAAATCCTTTATATACCAAATTTATATACAAATACCAACTTTTATATACCAAATACCAAATACAAATTTATATACCAAATACCAACTTTATATACCAAATACCAATCCTTTATATACAATATACCAAATACTTTATATACCAAATACCAATCCTTTATATACCAAATACCAACTTTATATACCAAATACCAATCCTTTATATACCAAATACCAATCCTTTATATACCAATCTTTATATACCAATTCATTTATATACCAACTCTTTATATACCAATCCTTTATATACCAATCCTTTATATACCAATCCTTTATATACCAAATACCTTTTATATACCAACTTTATATACCAAATACCAACTTTATATACCAAATACCAATCCTTTATATACCAAATACCAACTTTATATACCAAATACCAATCCTTTATATACCAAATACCAATCCTTTTATATACTAAATACCAATCCTTTATATACCAAATACCAATCCTTTATATACCAAATACCAATCCCTTTATACCAATCCTTTATATACCAGTCCTTTATATACCAATCCTTTATATACCAATCCTTTATATACCAATCCCAATCCTTTATATACCAAATATACCAATCCTTTATATACCAAATCGGCTTTATATACCAAATACCAACTTTATATACCAACTTTATATACCAATCCTTTATATACCAATCCTTTATATACCAGTCCTTTATATATATATATCAACTTTTATATACCAATCCTTTATATACCAATCCTTTATATACCAATCCTTTATATACCAATATACCAACTTTATATACCAACTAACATATACCAACCTTTATATACCAATCCTTTATATACCAATCCTTTATATACCAGTCCTTTATATACCAGTCCAATCATATGCCAATCCTTTATATACCAGTCCTTTATATACCAATATACCAATCCTTTATATACCAGTCCTTATATACCAATCCTTTATATACCAGTCCTTTATATACCAATCCTTTATATACCAGTCCTTTATATACCAATCCTTTATATACCAAATCCAATCCTTTATTTATACGGCAAATACCAATCCTTTATATACCAGTCCTTTATATACCAAATCGACCAATCCTTTATATACCAATCCTTTATATACCAGTCCTTTATATACCAATCCTTTATATACCAATCCTTTATATACCAATCCTTTATATACCAATCCTTTATATACCAGTCCTTTATATACCAATCCTTTATATACCAGTCCTTTATATACCAGTCCTTTATATACCAACTTTATATACCAATGCCCGGTACGGCTTTATATACCAAATATACCAACTTTATATACCAATCCTTTATATACCAATCCTTTATATACCAATCCTTATATACCAATCCTTTATATACCAGTCCTTTATATACCAATCAGCTTTATATACCATCCTTTATATACCAATCCTTTATATACCAATCCTTATATACCAATCCTTTATATACCAATATACCTTTATATACCAGTCCTTTATATACCAATCTCTTATATACCAATCTTTTTTTTTATATACCAGTCCTTATATACTAACTTTATATACAATCTCTTTATATACTAATCTCTTATATACTAACTTTATATATCAGTCCTTTATATACCAACTTTATATAACAACTTTATATGGCCAACCTTTTATATACCAGTCCTTATATACCAACTTTATATACCAATAATAACTTTATATAATTTCAATCTTTATATACCAATCCTTTATATACCAATCCTTTATATACCAATCCTTTATATACCAATCCTTTATATACCAATCCTTATATACCAATCCTTTATATACCAGTCCTTCTATATACCAATCCTTTATATACCAATCCTTATATACCAAATAACAATCCTTATATACTCAACTTTATATACCAACTTTTATATACCAATCCTTCATATACTATCCTTTATACTAAATACCAACTTTTTATATAAATTAATCCTTTATATACCAATCCTTTATATACTAATCCCTTATATACTCAACTTTATATACCAAATACCAACTTTTATATACCAATCCTTTATATACCAAAGGACCCTTTATATACCAATCCTTTATATACCAATCCTTTATATACCAATCCTTATAATATACCTAAATAATTTCAATCTATATACTAATCCTTTATATACCAAATACTAATCCTTATATACCAATCCTTTATATACCAAATACCAATCCTTTATATACCAACTTTATATACTAATCCTTTATATACCAAATACAACTTTATATACCAAATACCAATCCTTTATATGTCAAATACTAAACTTTTATATACCAAATACCAACTTTATATACCAAATAATAACTTTTTATATACCAAATACCAATCCTTTATATATCAAATAATTAATCTTATATACCAAATACCAATCCTTTATATACTAACTTTATATACTAAATACCAATCCTTTATATACTAATCCTTTATATACTAATCATTTATAATTAACTTTATATACCAATCCTTTATATACTAATCCTTTATATAACTAAATACCAACTTTATATACCAATCCTTTATATACCAATCCTTTATACACCAACTTTAGAATAAATAATTAACTTTATATACCAAATACCAATCCTCTTTATATACCAAATACTAACTTTATATACCAAATAATTAATCCTTTATATAAATTTCAAATAATTAATCCTTTATATACCAAATACCAATCCTTTATATACCAATCCTTTATATACCAAATAATAATCCTTATATACCAAATACCAACTTTATATACTAATCCTTATATACCAGTCCTTTATATACCAATCCTTTTATATACCAACTTTATATACCAATCATTTATATACCAATCCTTATATACCAACTTTATATACCAATCCTTTTATATACCAAATACCAACTTTTATATACCAATCCTTTATATACCAATCCTTTATATACCAATCCTTTATATACCAATCCTTTATATACCAATACCAATCCTTTATATACCAATCCTTTATATACCAATACCACTTTATATACCAACTTTATATACCAACTTTATATACCAACCTTTATATACCATACAATCCTTTATATACCAACTTTATATACCAATCCAACTTTATATACCAATCCTTTATATACCAATACCAATCCTTTATATACCAATCCTTATATACCAATCCTTATATAATACCAACTTTATATACCAATAAATCTTTATATATACCAATCCTTTATATACCAATCCATCTTTATATACCAATCCTTTATATATACCAATCCTTTTATACCAATCCTTTATATACCAAATACCAATCCTTTATATACCAATCCTTTATATACCAATACCAACTTTATATACCAATCCTTTATATACCAATCCTTTATATACCAATCCTTTATATACCAACTTTATATACAATCCTTTATATACCAATACCAATCCTTTATATACAACTATATACCAACCTTTATATACCAACTTATATACCAAATTTATATACCAAATACCAATTTATATACAAATACAACCTTATATCCAATATATACCAATCCTTTATATACCAATCCTTTATATACCAGTCCTTTATTACCAATCCTTTATATACAATCCTTTATATACATCCTTTATATACCAATCCTTTATATACCAAAATACCAATCCTTTATATACCAACTTTATATACCAATCCTTTATATACCAATCCTTTATATACCAACTTTATATACCAGTCCTTTATATACCAATCCTTTATATACCAATCCTTTATATACCAATCCTTTATATACCAATCCTTTATATACCAATCCTTATATACCAATCCTTTATATACCAACTTTATATACCAATCCTTTATATACCAATCCTTTATATACCAAATATACCCTTTTATACCAACAGTCCTTATATACCAATCCTTTATATACCAGTCTCTTATATACCAGTACCCTTATATACTAACTTTATATACCAGTCCTCTTATATTACCAATCCTTTATATACTCAGTCCTCTTATATACCGGGTCCTTTATATACCAATCTCTTATAGTACCAGTCCTTTATATACCAATCTCTTTATACACCCTTATGTGGGCCAGTCTCTTATATACTTCAGTCTCTTATATGCTCAATCCTTTATATACCAGTCCTTTATATACCAGTCTCTTATATACCAACTTTATATACCAGCCTCTTATATGCCTCAACCATCTTATATACCAA
>NC_088422.1:95294323-95302080 GCF_034236695.1 Oncorhynchus nerka
CATTTTGGATTAACTGCTACATGTTCCAGTTATTTTCCACACAGCCTTTAAACGTGGACAAGGTTGCCCAGGGTGATGTCAGGACATGTAGGGGGAGTCAAGTAGTTTGAAATAGACTAGTACTGCCAAGCTCATGTATAAATACATCTTGACGCTCATGTTAGTCTGACCGGAATGTGTGTATTCACAGAAATAGTTTAACCTCATCGTGTGGACCTTGATATGGTATTGCTCTTCCGTGTGTATCCAAAGAGCTCTTCACTCTGATATGGTTTGATTGAGATGAATGGAGGACATGCAAAGACTTTTCACTCCTTTTGTCAGGAAAAAAGACTTGTACGTTTTTGCAAAGACATTTGGACAGGTCAATATACTAAAGGAGTTATGGAACAGACAGACATCTGGACAGGTCAGTATACTAAAGGAGTTATGGAACAGACAGACATCTGGACAGGTCAATATACTAAAGGAGTTATGGAACAGACAGACATCTGGACAGGTCAGTATACTAAAGGAGTTATGGAACAGACAGACATCTGGACAGGTCAGTATACTAAAGGAGTTATGGAACAGAAAGACATCTGGACAGGTCAATATACTAAAGGAGTTATGGAACAGAAAGACATCTGGACAGGTCAATATACTAAAGGAGTTATGGAACAGAAAGACATCTGGACAGGTCAATATACTAAAGGAGTTATGGAACAGAAAGACATCTGGACAGGTCAATATACTAAAGGAGTTATGGAACAGAAAGACATCTGGACAGGTCAGTATACTAAAGGAGTTATGGAACAAGACAGACATCTGGACAGTCAATGTACTAAGAGTTATGGAACAGAAAGACATCTGGACAGTCAATATATTCAAGGAGTTATGGAACAGAAAGACATCTGGACAGGTCAGTATACTAAAGGAGTTGGGAACAGAAAGACATCTGGACAGGTCAGTATACTAAAGAATTATGGAACAGAACAGACATCTGGACAGGTCAATATACTAAAGGAGTTATGGAACAGAAAGACATCTGGACAGGTCAGTATACTAAAGGAGTTAGGGAACAGAAAGACATCTGGACAGGTCCAGTATACTAAAGGAGTTATGGAACAGACAGACATCTGACAGGTCAGTATACTAAAGGAGTTATGGAACAGAAAGACATCTGGACAGGTCAGTATACTAAAGGAGTTAGGGAACAGAAAGACATCTGGACAGGTCAGTATACTAAAGGAGTTATGGAACAGACAGACATCTGGACAGGTCAGTATACTAAAGGAGTTATGGAACAGAAAGACATCTGGACAGGTCAGTATACTAAAGGAGTTAGGGAACAGAAAGACATCTGGACAGGTCAGTATACTAAAGGAGTTATGGAACAGACAGACATCTGGACTAATACTAAAGGAGTTATGGAACAGACAGACATCTGACAGGTCAGTATACTAAAAGGGAGTTATGGAACAGAACGCTTCAAAGAGGACAAAGATATCCACTGTTTCCAACAGGTGGGATTAAAGAGAGTACACGTGTAACATTTGAGCTGTTTTGACTCCTTTTTTAATGACATGTTTCAGGATGTGCTGTCATTGTTATGTTGTTTATGTTTACAACCTTAGAGAATGAGATCCAGTTGTGAATCAAGGAGGTGCTGTTGTTTGTTTACACTCAAGGTGGTTTGACTGATCACTCCTTCTCTCCCTTTCTCTGGTTCAGCAACTCACAGAGGTACCAGAGGCCTATGATCATGTGCCAACAGCCAGGGAAAATCAACTCTGAGATACTCAATTTTTCTTGATGTATTGTTGAAAGCTGGCCATACCTCAAAAAAAATAACTTTGAGCCTCAGCAATAATATCTCACCAAACATCTAACGTCTCTCTCTTCTCTCTCTCTCTCAAACTTGGCCTGTGTCGCATACTTATGCACTCTCTCCATTCCATTTCTCCATTCTTTATTTTCTGTCCCTTTTCTCTCTCTTACACAGCCAACCTCTCTTCTTTCTCTCCCTACACAGCTAACTCTCTTCTTTTCTCTCTCTCCTACACAGCTAACTCTCTTTTTCTCTCTCCTACACAGCTAACTCCCCTTTATGTCTCTCTCCCCTCTTCACAAAGGCTCCAGTAAGAGGGGGAACAGTGCCAAAACATGAATCATTAAGAGATAGCTGCAGATGCACCTGCAAGATATAACAGCCACAGCGAGTGATGGAGGGAGGGACTAGGCTGCTCTTCTTATCTGAAGAAAAAGGAGCTGTCCTGTGCCCATTTAGAGCAGATCCTTCTAGCAGGCACTCAACACAAGCCTGCTGCATCAAGGAGTAGATGAACACAAGCCTGCTGCATCAAGGAGTTGATGCACACAAGCCTGCTGCATCAAGGAGTTGATGCACACAAGCCTGCTGCATCAAGGAGTTGATGAACACAAGCCTGCTGTATCAAGGAGTTGATGAACACAAGTCTGCCGCATCAAGGAGTAGATGAGTAGATGTGTTATCTCATGTCTGCTGCATCAAGGAGTAGAGGTGTTATCTAGCATCTGCTGCATCAAGGAGTAGATTTGTTATCTAGCACCTGCTGCACCAAGGAGTAGATTTGTTATCTAGCACCTGCTGCATCAAGGGAGTAGATGTGTTATCTCATGTCTGCTGCATCAAGGAGTAGATGTGTTATCTCATGTCTGCTGCATCAAGGAGTAGATGAGTAGATGTGTTATCTCATGTCTGCTGCATCAAGGAGTAGATGTGTATCTCATGCCTACACTTCCCATTTCCTGTTCAGGGACACACTTCTTCTTTCTAATGTACTGTACCTGGAAGCTCCCATTTTCAGGTCACCTATAATGTTAGGATGAACACAGGCTTCTCGAGTGGCGCAGAGGTCTAAGGCACTGCATCTCAGTGCTAGAGGCGTCACTACAGGCCCTGGTTCAGCGGGGTTCAAGGCACTGCATCTCAGTGCTAGAGGCGTGGCCCTGGTTCAGCGGTCTAAGGCACTGCATCTCAGTGCTAGAGGCGTCTTACAGGCCCTGGTTCAGGGAAGGCACTGCATCTCAGTGCTAGAGGCGTCACTACAGGCCCTGGTTCAGCGGTAAGGCACTGCACCTCAGTGCTAGAGGCGTCACTACAGACCCTGGTTCAGCGGTTCAAGGCACTGCATCTCAGTGCTAGAGGCGTCACTACAGGCCCTGGTTCAGAGGTGACTGCATCTCAGTGCTAGAGGCGTCACTACAGGCCCTGGTTCAGTGGTTCAAGGCACTGCATCTCAGTGCTAGAGGCGTCACTACAGACCCTGGTTCAGGCGGTCTAAGGCACTGCATCTCAGTGCTAGAGGCGTCACTACAGGCCCTGGTTCAGTGGTCTAAGGCACTGCATCTCAGTGCTAGAGGCGCACTACAGGCCCTGGTTCAGGGGTCAAGGCCCATCTCAGTGGAGGCGCTACTCAGGCCCTGGTTCTAAGGCACTGCATCTCAGTGCTAGAGGCGTCACTACAGGCCCTGGTTCAGCGGTTAAGGCACTGCATCTCAGTGCTAGAGGCGTCACTACAGGCCCTGGTTCAGCGGTCTAAGGCACTGCACTGCATCTCAGTGCTAGAGGTGCTAGAGGCGCACTACAGGCCCTGGTTCAGTGGTTAAGGCACTGCATCTCAGTGCTAGAGGCGTCACTACAGGCCCTGGTTCAGACAAGGCCCTTCTCAGTGTTACAGACCTTGGTTCTGGCACTGCATCTCAGTGCTAGAGGCGTCACTACAGGCCCTGGTTCAGTGGTCTAAGGCACTGCATCTCAGTGCTAGAGGCGCACTACAGACCCTGGTTCAGTGGTCTAAGGCACTGCATCTCAGTGCTAGAGGCGTCACTACAGGCCCTGGTTCAGTGGTCTAAGGCACTGCATCTCAGTGCTAGAGGCGCTACTACAGGCCCTGGTTCAGCGGTTCAAGGCACTGCATCTCAGTGCTAGAGGCGCCACCACAGGCCCTGGTTCAGCGGTTCAAGGCACTGCATCTCAGTGCTAGAGGCGTCACTACAGGCCCTGGTTCAGCGGTCTAAGGCACTGCATCTCAGTGCTAGAGGCGTCACTACAGGTCCTGGTTCAGCGGTCTAAGGCACTGCATCTCAGTGCTAGAGGCGTCACTACAGGCCCTGGTTCAGCGGTCTAAGGCACCTCATCTCAGTGCTAGAGGCGTCACTACAGACCTTGGTTCAGTGGTCTAAGGCACTGCATCTCAGTGCTAAAGGCGTCACTACAGACCTTGGTTTGAGTCCAGGCTGTATCACAACTGGCCCTGATAGGGTCTTCCTGGTTAGGGTTTGGCCGGGGTAGGCCGTCATTGTAACAAGAATTTGATCTTTTAACTGACTTTCCTAATTTAAAATAAATAAAAATCAATGATACCACACAGTAACAACTTGACACCACTATTTATCACAATCTTCCTTGATAGGAAGCAGTGTTACCCATCACTTTCCAACTTTTTTGCTCAGAAGCTAATTCTGACCTACAGTACACTAAGTGTACAAACACATTAAGGACACCATCCTAATACTGAGTTGCCAAACTCCCTTCTGCCCTCAAGACAGCCCCAATTGTGGGCATGGACTTACAAGGTGTTGAAAGCATGGACTTCTACAAGGTGTTGAAAGCATTCCACAGGGGTGTTGAAAGCATTCCACAGGGAGTTCACAAGGTGTTGAAAGCATTCCACAGGGACTCTTACAAGTGTTGACTCTACAAGGTGTTGAAAGCATTCCACAGGGACTCTACAAGGTGTTGAAAGCATTCCACAGGGGACTTTATAAGGTGTTGAAAGCATTCCACAGGGACTCCCCAAAGGTGTTGAAAGCATTCCACAGGGACTCTACAAGGTGTTGAAAGCATTCCACAGGGAACTCCACAAGGTGTTGAAAGCATTCCACAGGGACTCCACAAGGTGTTGAAACATCTCACAGGGATTCTGAGAAGGTGTGTAGAAAGTATCTCCACAGGGACTCTACAAGGTGTTGAAAGCATTCCACAGGGACTCCACAAGGTGTTGAAAGCATTCCACAGGGACTCTACAAGGTGTAGAAAGCATTCCATTAGGATGCTGGCCCATGTTGACTTGTGCTTCCACAGTTAAGTCAAATTGGCTGGATGTCATTTGGGTGGTGGAGCAATTCTTGATACACACGGAAACTGTTGAGCGTGAAAACCCCAGCAGCATCAAAAGCTCTTGACACAAACCAGTGTGCCTGGCCCTACTACCAGACCCCGTCTCAAAGGCACCTTAATCTTTTGTCTTTCCCATTCATCTTCTGAATGGCACATATACACAATCCATGTCTCAATTGTCTCAAGGCTTAAAATCCTTATTTAACCTGTCTCCTCCCCATCAGTCTATGTCATGGAAAGTGCAGGTGTCCTTAGTGTTTTGTCCACTCAGTGTATGCCCATTGTCGAAAAGATGGTACCACTTAACTGTCCTGGTTCTCTATTATAAAGAGTACATTGCTCACTACACCAATATTCCCATGAACGCTCCCACACATGGTTCCTAGACAAGATACCAATGGAGAGAGAATATGGGTACTTGCCTCTCAGTGTGCCCGCGGCGCTAGCGATTAAGGTTTTAATTGCAGTGTGAGGATGGCTTGTGTTAAAGCGAAACCTCTACGTACCAGCAACCACCACTCTGCTAGATTGCTTTCATCGTAAATGTCCACTCCTCCAACAACTCGAACGAGGCTGTTTTTCCTCACAGTTCGGCTGTGGATAGGAGCCACCCAACATCCACCTCTTCTAAAGTGCCATATTAGATCCTTGCTAAATGCTGTTAACTCCCAACGCTCCACCATGGTTATAAGAGCCTTTCACACAGCTCTGCTCCATCATGGTTATAAGAGCCTTTCACACAGCTCTGCTCCATCATGGTTATAGAGCCTTTCACACAGCTCTTTCCTTCATACAGCTCTGCTCCATCTGCTCCATCATGATTATAAGAGCCTTTCACACAGCTCTGCTCCATCATGATTATAAGAGCCTTTCACACAGCTCTGCTCCATCATGGTTATAAGAGCCTCTCACACAGCTCTGCTCCATCATGGTTATAAGAGCCTTTCACACAGCTCTGCTCCATCATGGTTATAAGAGCCTTTCACACAGCTCTGCTCCACCATGGTTATAAGAGCCTTTCACACAGCTCTGCTCCATCATGGTTATAAGAGCCTCCACCATCATGATTATAAGAGCCTTTCACACAGCTCTGCTCCATCATGGCTATAAGAGCCTTTCTGCTCCATCAGCCTCTCACAGCTCTGCTCCATCATGGTTATAAGAGCCTTTCACACAGCTCTGCTCCATCATGGTTATAAGAGCCTTTCTCTGCTCCACCATGGTTATAATAGCCTTTCACACAGCTCTGCTCCATCATGGTTATTAGAGCCTTTCACACAGCTCTGCTCCATCATGGCTATAAGAGCCTTTCACACAGCTTTGCTCCATCATGGTTATAAGAGCCTTTCACACAGCTCTGCTCCACCATGGTTATAAGAGCCTTTCTCTGCTCCATCATGATACGAGCCTTTCACACAGCTCTGCTCCATCATGGTTATAAGAGCCTTTCACACAGCTCTCCCATTAACCACTCCCCCTTAACCACATCATGAGCATTAGTGTGGTCATCACTCCTGCAGCTGAATGGTGTCCTGAGTGGAGTCATTCATCGTGACCAACATCCTCCGCACAGCTTGAGTGTGTGTAAGGGGATGACTCAATTAAGAGTGAAGGAAGGGATGCCTGGCCCAAAACCAACCCATCCCACAGGGTGATTACCAGCAGGTTGGGTCACTGTCTACATGTATAGCAGTCAGAGTGGTTTTAATAAACTCAGCTAGAGTCACTCCACAGATACTGGAGCTACTTAAAGAGTAACTACTGTTTATAAACTGAAAAGGCTCCAACAGACTAGAGGATGGCTAGTTGAGCTAGTTTATCATCACACTGTGACCTTCCTGAGACATCTATTGTTGATGTTCCATTTGCACATTGGTGGAAAAAACTACCCAATTGTCATACTTGAGTGAAGGTAAAGATGTCTTTATAGAAAATGACTCAAGTAAAAGTGGAAAGTCACCCAGTAAAATACTACTTGTTTAAAAGTTTAAAAGTATTTGAGTATAAAAAGCAAATGTAATTGCTCAAATAATACTTAATTATCAAAAGTACAAGTAAAAGTGAATCATTTCAAATTCCTTATTTTTGCCAACCAGACGGCACCATTTTCTTTCTTTTTTAAATTGTCGGATAGCCAGGGGCACACTCCAACACTCAGACATCATTTACAAGCGTCGCCTTTGTGTTTAGTGAGTCCGCCAGATCAGAGGCAGTCGGGATGACCAGGGGTGTTCTCTTGATAAGTGTGTTTTAATATCCTGCTAAGCATTCAAAATGTAACAAATACTTTTGAATGTCAGGGAAAATCTATGAAGTAAAAAGTATTTTTTTTCCCCCTTAGGAATTCAGTGAACTAAAAGTTTAAAAAATATAGATAGTAAAGTACAAATAACCCAAGCATTTTTACTAAGTATATAGAAAATATATTGAAATAAGCTTCTTTAAACATTGGAATGGCCATTTTCAGTCAGGAAACATCAACGCCTTTCATTTCATAACACCATGCCTTTTATAAACCAATCATTTCATAATACCAATCCTTTATATACCAATCCTTTATATACCAATCCTTTATATACCAGTCCTTTATATACCAATCATTTCATAATACCAA
>NC_088422.1:95302180-95304680 GCF_034236695.1 Oncorhynchus nerka
CTCCCGCCTCTGCACTGAGCTGCCAAAGTCAGAATGAGGGAGCAGTCACTCACCCACTCCTTCACTCCATCTCTGCACTGAGCTGCCAGTCAGAAATGAGGAGGGAAGTCATTTACCCACTCCTACCAACAAACAGACAAACAGAGAAATAAAAAGACTCTACAATCCTCTCTACCAACCTCTCTACTACTCTCTCTCTACAATCCTCTCTACCAACCTCTCTACTACCCTCTCTCTACAATCCTCTCTACCAACCTCTCTCCTCTCTCTGCCACCTTCTCTCATCTCTCTATCACCCTCTCTACTACCCTCTCTCTACAACCCTCTCTCTATCACCCTCTCTACTACCCTCTCTCTACAATCCTCTCTACCAACCTCTCTACTACTCTCTCTCTACAATCCTCTCTACCAACCTCTCTACTACTCTCTCTCTACAATCCTCTCTACAATCCTCTCTACTACTCTCTCTCTACAATCCTCTCTACTACTCTCTCTCTACAATCCTCTCTACCAACCTCTCTACTACTCTCTCTCTCTACAATCCTCTCTACCAACCTCTCTCCTCTCTCTGCCACCTTCTCCCATCTCTCTATCACCCTCTCTACTACCCTCTCTCTACAACCCTCTCTCTATCACCCTCTCTACTAACCTCTCTCTACAACCCGCTCTCTATCACCCCCTACTACCCTCTCTCTACAACCTCTCTCTATCACCCTCTCTACTACCCTCTCTCTACAATCCTCTCTACCAACCACTCCTACTACTCTCTCTACAATCCTCTCTACCAACCTCTCTACTACTCTCTCTCTACAATCCTCTCTACCAACCTCTGCTACTCTCTCTCTACAATCCTCTCTACCAGCCTCTCACCACTACTCTCTCTCTCTACAATCCTCTCTACAATCCTCTCTACTACTCTCTCTATACAATCCTCTCCTATCACCCTCCCTACTGCTCTCTCTCACAATCCTCTCTACCAACCCTCTCTACTACTCTCTCTCCTACAATCCTCTCTACCAACCTCTCTACTACTCTCTCTCTCTACAATCCTCTCTACCAACCTCTCTCTCCTCTCTCTGCCACCTTCTCCCATCTCTCTATCACCCTCTACTACCCTCTCTACAACCCTCTCTCTATCACCTCTCTACTACCCTCTCTCTACAACTCCACTCTCTCTATCACCCTCTCTACTACCCTCTCTCTACAACCATCTCTCTATCACCCTCTCTACTACCCTCTCTCTACAGCCCCTCTCTCTGCCACCTTCTCTCTCATCTCTCTATCACCCTCTCTACTACCCTCTCTCTACAACTCCGCTCTCTATCACCCTCTCTACTACCCTCTCTACAACCCTCTCTATCAAATTTCACACCCTCTCTCTCTACCACCATCTTCATCTCTCTATCACCCTCTCTACTACCCTCTCTCTATAACCTTCTTCATCTCTATCACCCTCTCTACCACCCTCTCTCTACCACCTCTTTCATCTCTCTATCACCCTCTCTACTACCCTCTCTCTATAACCTTCTTTCATCTCTCTATCACCCTCTCTACCACCCTCTCTCTACCACCTTCTCTCATCTCTCTATCACCCTCTCCTACTACCCTCTCTCTACCACCCTTTGTCCTCTCTCTACCACTCTCTCTCATCTATCCATCACACTCACCCTATCACCCTCTCTACTACCCTCTCTCTACCACCATCTTTCATCTCTCTATCACCCTCTCTACTACCCTCTCTCTACCACCTTCTCTCATCTCTCTATCACCCTCTCTACCACCCTCTCTCTACCACCTTCTCTCATCTCTCTATCACCCTCTCTACTACCCTCTCTCTACCACCCTCTGTCCTCTCTCTACCACTCTCTCTCATCTCTCCATCACACTCACCCTACCACCCTCTCTCACTACCCTCTCTCTAAATTAATGTTACTGATGGTAGGGAATAGAGGGTAGAGACTAGGTGTGGTTGATGGAGGTAGAGGGGAATGTGTTGGAGGTAGACAAGAAGACAGAGTGACAGATGATATGAAATGAACTGTCAACAAGGGGGGAAATAGAGGCTGAACCTGGAGCCAGTTATATGAAATGAACTGTCAACAAGGTGGGAAGTAGAGGATGAAACTAGAGTCAGTTATATGAAATGAACTGTCAACAAGGTGGGAAGTAGAGGATGAAACTAGAGTCAGTTATATGAAATGAACTGTCAACAAGAGGGGGAAGTAGAGGCTGAACCTGGAGCCAGTTATATGAAATGAACTGTCAACAAGAGGGGGAAGTAGAGGCTGAACCTGGAGCCAGTTATATGAAATGAACTGTCAACAAGAGGGGAAGTAGAGGCTGAACCTGGAGCCAGTTATATGAAATGAACTGTCAGCAGAGACTGAAACTAGAGTCAGTTATATGAAATGAACTGTCAGCAGAGACTGAAACTAGAGTCAGTTATATTAAATGAACTGTCAACAAGAAGGGAAAGCTGAGGCTGAACCTAGAGTCAGTT
>NC_088422.1:95307180-95320517 GCF_034236695.1 Oncorhynchus nerka
TCACTGACCTGTCAATGTTTTTAATTTGCTGTTTTATTCTCTTGTGAATTCAATGGTTTTACTAGATTACTTGTAGTTTTCATGTTGTCTGTCTGTAATTTTTGTAATGACTTGGTGCCGCCTATCTTGGCGCTCTTGAAAAACAGACTTTAATCTCAATGAGCCCTTCCTGGTTAAATAAAGGGTTAAATAAAAAAAATGGGGAAAAAAATGCATTGCCTGGTCGTCCCTGGTAACGAGATGTTGTAGTGAACCTGGGGCTCAAGCGTTGGATTGAAGGCCATTTAGGCCGAAATGGAAGCTTGTTTGTTTGTCCCAATAAAAACTTTCTAGAGCATGTAAATAAAGTCGGTAGGCTCTCTATTCTGTCATTGGTGCTACAGACGCCTGTAACTTGGGACTTGAGTTTCATCCCTGCAAGTTCTAATGCCATACAACTTTACTGTGGGGAAGTTGATCTGTTGATACGCTTCACTTTGCTGCCATACGACTTTACTGAGGGGAAGTTGATCTGTTGATACGCTTCACTTTGCTGCCATACAACTTTACTGAGGGGAAGTTGATCTGTTGATACGCTTCACTTTGCTGCCATACAACTTTACTGAGGGGAAGTTGATCTGTTGATACGCTTCACTTTGCTGCCATACAACTTTACTGTGGGGAAGTTGATCTGTTGATACGCTTCACTTTGCTGCCATACGACTTTACTGAGGGGAAGTTGATCTGTCGATACGCTTCACTTTGCTGCCATACAACTAGTTTCACATGTGTCTCCAACGATCACGAGGTCAAATAGATCTGAAACAATTGTCATGTATATTTACACTCCCCTTATCCAACTTGATTACTCATGTACGTCTTATCAATAGCGATTATCAATTTGATAAATTACAGTGCAGAATGAGGTTATTTCTATCAGAAACAATACGCTTTTTTCACTTGGAACCGGAAGGTTCGCTCGACCTTATTCATGGTTTTCTTGCGGGTAAAGGTGGTGGTGTTATGAGGGAATTAAGTCAAGGTGAGAACACAGCGTATCTGTAGACACACCTCCACCACATCTCCATGTATTATATTTCCCCCGTGCTGAAGGTCAAGGTGAGAACACAGCGTATCTGTAGACACACCTCCACCACATCTCCATGTATTATATTTCCCCCGTGCTGAAGGTCAAGGTGAGAACACAGCGTATCTGTAGACACACCTCCACCACATCTCCATGTATTATATTTCCCCCATGCTGAAGGTCAAGGTGAGAACACAGCGTATCTGTAGACACACCTCCACCACATCTCCATGTATTATATTTCCCCCGTGCTGAAGGTCAAGGTGAGAACACAGCGTATCTGTAGACACACCTCCACCACATCTCCATGTATTATATTTCCCCGTGCTGAAGGTCAAGGTGAGAACACAGCGTATCTGTAGACACACCTCCACCACATCTCCATGTATTATATTTCCCCCGTGCTGAAGGTCAAGGTGAGAACACAGCGTATCTGTAGACACACCTCCACCACATCTCCATGTATTATATTTCCCCCGTGCTGAAGGTCAAGGTGAGAACACAGCGTATCTGTAGACACACCTCCACCACATCTCCATGTATTATATTTCCCCCGTGCTGAAGGTCAAGGTGAGAACACGTGTAGACAGAAAAGTGCATAAAAAGGGTATTACGTTCTGTTTAAGGGCTCTAGTCTGAAACTGTAGTCTGAAACTGTAGTCTGAAACTGTAGTCTGAAACTGTAGTCTGAAACTCGAGTCTGAAACTCGAGTCTGAAATTCGAGTCTGAAACTCGAGTCTGAAACTCTAGTCTGAAACTCGAGTCTGAAATCCCCGCAAACTGCTTTCAGCTCAAACTACTATGCAACTGATCAGCAATGCAGAGTTATTTGAGCCCCAAAACGACAAGAAAAATAATCAACAACCTGCATCTCATCTCTCATATCAGAGTCCCTCATTGTACAGAAAATACCCAAACACAGTAGACTACCACTGGATCAGTGGCTGCTGGTGTCAACGGAACAATGACTTCTACAAGAGAGTGATGCAATGCAGGATTGAATATGACTACATTCAGGTACCAGAAAATAAGCTGTGTCCTGTTCCTCTCGCTGCGCTCATTACTCCACCGTGACCAAGCGGAGAGACGAATGCAATCTGTATGGAAATGCAATCTGCATACTACTCAACATGAAGGCTGTGGGTATTGGGTAAAAACCAGCCTGAATACTATTCAACATGAACGCTGTGGTTATTGGGTAAAAACCAGCCTGAATACTACTCAACATGAAGGCTGTGGGTATTGGGTAAAAACCAGCCTGAATACTACTCAACATGAACGCTGTGGTTATTGGGTAAAAACCAGCCTGAATACTACTCAACATGAAGGCTGTGGGTATTGGGTAAAAACCAGCCTGAATACTACTCAACATGAACGCTGTTGGGTATTGGGTAAAAAACCAGCCTGAATACTACTCAACATGAAGGCTGTGGGTATTGGGTAAAAACCAGCCTGAATACTACTCAACATGAAGGCTGTGGGTATTGGGTAAAAACCAGCCTGAATACTACTCAACATGAAGGCTGTGGGTATTGCGTAAAAACCAGCCTGAATACTACTCAACATGAACACTGTTGGGTATTGGGTAAAAACCAGCCTGCATACTACTCAACATGAAGGCTGTGGGTATTGGGTAAAAACCAGCCTGAATACTACTCAACATGAAGTCTGTGGGTATTGGGTAAAAGCCACCAGGTTTTGGGTGAACAGGAAGTACTGGAAGGGGCAGAGCACGTACCCTTGTGGGGTCCCTGTGTTGAGGATCAACATAGTGGAGATGTTGTTTCCAATTTTCGGCATGTCAGGAAGTCCAAAACCCAGTTGCACAGGGCATGGTTCAGACCCAGGGCCCCGAGCTTAATGATGACCTTGGAAAGTACTATGGTATTGAAGGTTAATCTATCATCAATGAACAGCATTCTTACATAGGTATTCCTCTTGTACAGATGGGATAGGTCTGTGTGCTGTGCGATGGCAATTCCATCATCTGTGGATCTATTGGGGTGGTATGCAAATTGATGTGGTTCTAGGGCACATAGTTTGACCAGTTTAGTCGACATATAATATGTACATTTGAAGTTTTGATGCGCAAGAGTGCGGGACCAGAAGTAATTTTGGGTGCATTTCAGCTGAAGCTGTTAGCATATGCTAATACAGAGACACACAACGTGAAACCAAACGCTGTATTGGGTAAGTATGACTCCTTCTACGTCTTCTGATCGAAGAACATCAAAGGTAAGGGAATATTTATGTGGTTATTTTGGGTTTCTGTGGACTCCAAACGTAGAAGGAGACATACTGCTAATATCTGAGCGCCGTCTCATTGTATAGCCCAGTGAACGATTTCTGTAACGTTAAAAATAAATGTAATACAGCTGTTGGATTAAGAAGAAGTGTATCTTTGTAAATATATGTAGAACATGTATATTTAGTCATGTTTATTGCTTGTTATCTGACGTTATCTGTCGGAGCTATCATCATTTCTCCGGACATTTGAGTAGCATTTTTTGAAATGTCGTCATTGTAAACAGAGATTTATGGATATAAATGGCATATTATTGAAAAAAACATAAATGTACTGTGTAACATGTCATATTACTGTCATCTGATGAAGATTTTCAAAAAGGTTAGTTAATTATTTATTTTTTAATCCTACTTTTAAATTTTATATTTTCTGGGACAAAATGGCCGCCGCTTGTCTTTTGTTTCGGTGGTTATCTAATATAAATATGTGCTATGTTTTCGCCGTAAAACATTTTAGAAATCTGACTTGCTGGGAAGATGAACAAGGTGTTTATCTTTCATTTGAGCTATTGGACTTGTTAATGTGTGGATGTTAAATATTTCTAAGAATATTGTTTTGCATTGTGCGTTATGGTAATGAGCTTGAGCCGTAGTCACGATCCCGGATCCGGGATGGGGAGCTCTAAGAGGTTTTAACTAGCCTCTCAAAGCACTTCATGATGACATAAGTGAGTGCTACAGGGCGATAGTCATTTAGTTCAGTTACCTTTCTTGGGTATAGGAACAATGGTTGACATCTTGAAGCAAGTCTGTAAACAATCCTGCCAGTGGGTCTGCACATTGACAATATTCCCAGTCACCTTGCAGTGGTTAAATGCGGTGGTTCACACTTTCAGTTTTAATAGTCACAGTGGGAACAACATCTCCTATACGCTTCCTGATGAACTCAGTCACCGTGTCCATGTTTACATCAATGTTATTCTCAGAGGCAAACAGGAATATATCCCAGTCCACATGATCAAAACATGTTTATTTTTATTTAAACTTTATTTAACTAGGCAAGCCAGTTAAGTACAAATTCTTATTTAGAATGACAGCCTACCGGGGAACAGTGGGTTAACTGCCTTGTTCAGGGACAGAACAACATAATTTTACCTTGTCAGCTCGGGGATTCCATCCAGCAACCTTTTGATTACTGGCCCAGCACTCTAACCACTAGGCTACCTGCCACCCCATCTTGAAGCACGGATTCTGATTGGTCGTTGAATAGACCTTAGCACGGGTACATCCTGTTTGAGTTTTCGCCAATAGTAAGGGAGGAGCAGAATGGAGTCATGATCTGATTTGCTGAATGTAGCGTGGGGGAGGACCTTGTAGCCATCCAGGAAGAGGAAGTAACAACGGTCAAGAGTTTTTGATGCGTGAGTGCAGGCATTGTGTTGATAGAACTTTGGAAAGCTTTTTTCTCAAATTTGCTTTATTTAAATCCCCAGTTACAAGAAATGCAGCCTCAGGATCTGTGGTTTCCAGTTTGGACAAAGTCCACTGTAGTTCCTTGAGGGCAGTCGTGGTATTGGCTTGAGGGGGAATATACACGGCTGTGACTATAACCAAATATAATTCTCTTGGGCGGTAATATGGTCGGCATTTGATATGAGGTATTCTAGGTTGGATGAACAAAAGGACTTGAGTTCCTGTACATTATCACAATCACACCATGAGTAGTTATATCACCACCACCTTTCTTCTTCACGGAGAGTTCTTTATTCCTGTCTGTACGATGTACTGAGAACCCGGCTGGCTTTATGGACGGGGACAGTATATCTGGAGAGGGTCATGATTCCGTGAAACAAAGTATGTTACGGTCCCGGTTGTCTCTCTTGAAGGAGATCCTCACCCTAAGCTCATCTACTTTATTGTCCAGGGACTGAACATTAGCAAGTAATATATTCAGAACAGGTGGAGGGTGTGAACGCCTCCTGAGTCGGACTAGTCCACAATACCTCTTCTCCGTCGGCGGTGTCTTGGAGCAGCCTCAGGGACAAGTTCAATTTCCTGGGGGGTACGAACAAAGGATCCAAGTTACCGCCGCTCTGCTATCCAAAAGTTCTTTCTGGCTGTATGCAATAACACACAAAAACATTCTGGGCTAATAATGTAAGAAATAACATACAAAAAACAAAACACTGCATAGTTGCTTAGGAGCTAGAAGCAGAGCTGCCATGTCTGTCAGCGCATCTATGAAACTACCCCAAAATACCAGAAACTACCCTAAACAGCTACCCGCAAAATGTCAGATACAACCCCAAACAGCAACGCCAAAATACCAGAATAAACCCCAAACAGCAACACTAAAATACCAGAAACCATAGCTGCGGGAAGTAGGGAATCACCCCAGATAAATCACAATGAAAAAAATATGAATGTAATGAGCAGAGAGAAATACTCGACAGCTTCCACAGAATAGAAGAAACCACCAGAAACAGCTACCCCAACATAGAAGAAACCACCAGAAACAGCTACCCCAACATAGAACAAACCACCAGAAACAGCTACCCCAACATAGAAGAAACCACCAGAAACAGCTACCCCAAAATACAAGAAACCACCAGAAACAGCTACCCCAACATAGAAGAAACCACCAGAAACAGCTACCCCAACATAGAAAAAACCACCAGAAACAGCTACCCCAACATAGAAGAAACCACCAGAAACAGCTACCCCAACATAGAAGAAACCACCAGAAACAGATACCCCAACATAGAAGAAACCACCAGAAACAGCTACCCCAAAATACAAGAAACCACCAGAAACAGCTACCCCAACATAGAAGAAACCACCAGAAACAGCTACCCCAAAATACAAGAAACCACCAGAAACAGCTACCCCAACATAGAAGAAACCACCAGAAACAGCTACCCCAAATACAAGAAACCACCAGAAACAGCTACCCCAACATAGAAGAAACCACCAGAAACAGCTACCCCAACATAGAAGAAACCACCAGAAACAGCTACCACAACATAGAAGAAAACACCAGAAACAGCTACCCCAACATAGAAGAAACCACCAGAAACAGCTACCCCAACATAGAAGAAACCACCAGAAACAGCTACCCCAACATAGAAGAAACCACCAGAAACAGCCACCCCAACATAGAAGAAACCACCAGAAACAGCTACCCCAACATAGAAGAAACAACCAGAAACAGCTACCCCAACATAGAAGAAACCACCAGAAACAGCTACCCCAACATAGAAGAAACCACCAGAAACAGCTACCCCAACATAGAATAAACCACCAGAAATAGCTACCCCAACATAGAAGAAACCACCAGAAACAGCTACCCCAACATAGAAGAAACCAGAAACAACCCCAAACAGCTGTCACGTTCTGACCTTAGTTCTTTTATTATGTCTTTGTTTCAGTATGGTCAGGGCGTGAGTTGGGTGGGTTGTCTATGTCCTTTTTTCTATCATTTGGGATTTTCTGTGTTCAGCCTGGTATGGTTCTCAATCAGAGGCAGCTGTCAATCGTTGTCCCTGATTGAGAATCATACATAGGTAGCCTGGTTTCACTTTTGAGTTGTGGGTGTTTATTTCCTGTTTAGTGTTTTTTCATTCACCTTACGGGACTGTTCGTTTGTCGCGCCCGTTCAGTGTCAAAGTTATTTTATAAAAATAGAATACTTACCACGCTAAGCTTTGGTCCTCACCTTCTTCCACCACAGACGATCGTTACAACAGCCTTGTTCTTCACCCCAACAAACAACTCTGTTAATGAACAAACATGATGTACAGGGATAAAGGGAAGGAATCCAGGGAGGTTAACCATTAACATGTGTGTACGTTTCATCACAATAAAAACAGCAACCTTGTCCGTCTCTGAACGCAGCCAGAGTCAACACCACACATTAGCATTTGAATTTGCATGTTCATATGTAAATGTGTTTGCATACTCCACAGAGTGCGCAAAAACTCTGATACAATTGTTAACTGGTGATTATAAATGCATGAGGTTTTGTAAACAGCCGACAAATCTCCTGGCAAGCAGCGTACTCTGTGACCTGAGAACAAACAAAAACAAACACTGAATATTGTTCAAACAATGCAGTTTTTTTACTGTCATTCGGGACAGGTACACAAGTTGAAACAGTCCAGTGTCTCTCGTCCTAAACAACTGAATGTGTTTACTATGTATGCAGGTGTTGAAACTAATCACCTTTTGGCAAGTCTGTCTTCAATACAAGCCAATCCCTGCTCTCCCTCCGCTATTGTTTGGAGTCTATTTATTATTTGAAACTGTCTGTTACACTTTGTGGGAAAATATCAGACAGGGCCCGGGCCTTGGGTTAAGTCATCCAGGGCTGGGCCTTGGGTTAACTCATCCCAGGGCTGGGCCTTGGGTTAACTCATCCAGGGCTGGGCCTCAAAGTTAACTCATCCAGGCTGCCTTGCTTTAACTCATCCAGGCTGCCTTGAGTCATCCAGGTTGGGCCTTGGGTTAACTCATCCAGGGTTGGGCCTTGGGTTAACTCATCCAGGCTGGGCCTTGGGTTAACTCATCCAGGCTGGGCCTTGGGTTAAGTCCTCCAGGGCTGGGCCTTGTTTTAACTCATCTAGGGCGGGGCCTTGGGTTAAGTCATCCAGGGCTGGGCCTTGGGTTTAGTCCTCCAGGCCTCGGCCTTGTTTTAACTCATCCAGGGCTGGGCCTTGGGTTAAGTCCTCCAGGGCTGGGCCTTGGGTTAAGTCATCCAGGGCTGGGCCTTGGGTTAAGTCCTCCAGGGCTGGGCCTTGTTTTAACTCATCCAGGGCTGGGCCTTGGGTTAAGTCATCCAGGGCTGGGCCTTGGGTTTACTCATCTAGAGCTGGGCCTTGGGTTAAGTCATCCAGAGCTGGGCATTCGGTTAAGTCATCCAGGGCTGGGCCTTGGGTTAAGTATTCCAGGGCTGGGCCTTGGGTTAACTCATCCAGGGCTGGGCCTTGGGTTAACTCATCCAGGGCTGGGCCTTGGGTTAAGTCATCCAGGGCTGGGCCTTGGGTTAACTCATCCAGGGCTGGGCCTTGGGTTAAGTCATCCAGGGCTGGGCCTTGGGTTAAGTCATCCAGGGCTGGGCCTTGGGTTAAGTCATCCAGGGCTGGGCCTTGGGTTAAGTCATCCAGGGCTGGGCCTTGGGTTAAGTCATCCAGGGCTGGGCCTTGGGTTAAGTCATCCAGGGCTGGGCCTTGGGTTAACTCATCCAGGGCTGGGCCTTGGGTTAACTCATCCAGGGCTGGGCCTTGGGTTAAGTCATCCAGGGCTGGGCCTTGGGTTAAGTCATCCAGGGCTGGGCCTTGGGTTAACTCATCCAGGGCTGGGCCTTGGGTTAAGTCATCCAGGGCTGGGCCTTGGGTTAAGTCATCCCCTTGTGGACTGGTAGTCATATTCTAGCAGTTAATTTGAGCCAGTTTGCTACAGCAGTAAAATAATACTGCAGCAATGGGACATTTGAATTATTATGTGGATTATAATTTACAAACAATTTTGTAGGGGTTGATACATTTTACGTTAGGGCTAATCAAGTCTGCCATTTTGAAGAGGAAATTACAAACTTTAGAAGACTTTCTAAAACTCAAATACATTACAAGCTAGCATTTCCTGATGTGAAGGAAATTTCTCAGCAACGAAAGAGTGATCAAATTAAGATCCTACATCTGTAAATAGTAAATACTTCCATCAAAACAGAGAAAATAAAACTGGAGCGAAAGAAAGTCTGCCAGATTCCAATTCAACAAGTAGTAATTCTCGCTCTGCAGGCGGTTGAATATTTCCTCCAATTTAGAGGCACTCACACGTTTCAATGTCCAGAAACATTCTCATAGCTTTCTGCCCACGCTATTACAAAAATTATCCCATTGTAGCAGGAGAAGAAATACTGTTACTTTCATTTAAGATTCTTCCATCTCATCATGTAAATTGCCTAACAAATTAGCGTTGCTGATGCAAGAAAAGGATTATGCAGGTCTCTCAATAACATAGCTCACCTCACCTAGGGACCTGAGTCATTTGTTCTAATACTCTTTATTTTTCAATCTCAATGTCTTTCTAACGAGCACATTAGAGACAAACGCCATTCTGCTTCCTTAATTAAGGGATACTTTACGTTGAGCTTGAGATTTAAAAAGAAGTGGCGACATGCAGTAATACAATGTCTTGGAGCCTCACAAGGATGCTAAGTCACAGTGCCAGGGATGGGATCATGCATGTAGAAATGGCCAACTTGGCAGACATTCAGATGAATAGAACTGCTGGTAGCCTCACAAGGATACTAAGTCACAGTGCCAGGGATGGGGTCATGCATGTAGAAATGGCCAACTTGGCAGACATTCAGATGAATAGGACTGCTGGTAGCCTCACAAGGATACTAAGTTACAGTGCCAGGGATGGGATCATGCATGTAGAAATGGCCAACTTGGCAGACATTCAGATGAATACGACTGCTGCTAGCCTCACAAGATACTAAGTCAAGGTGCCAGGGGATGGATCATGCATGTAGAAATGGCCAACTTGGCAGACATTCAGATGAATAGGCTGCTGGTAGCCTCACAAGGATACTAAGTCACAGTGCCAGGATGGGATCATGCATGTAGAAATGGCCAACTTGGCAGACATTCAGATGAATAGGACTGCTGGTAGCCTCACAAGGATACTAAGTCACAGTGCCAGGGATGGGATCATGCATGTAGAAATGGCCAACTTGGCAGACATTCAGATGAATAGGACTGCTGGTAGCCTCACAAGGATACTAAGTCACAGTGCCAGGGATGGGATCATGCATGTAGAAATGGCCAACTTGGCAGACATTCAGATGAATAGGACTGCTGGCAGCCTCCACAAGGATACTAAGTCACAGTGCCAGGGATGGGATCATGCATGTAGAAATGGCCAACTTGGTAGACATTCAGACAGAATAGGACTGCTGGTAACCTCACAAGGATACTTCAAGTCACAGTGCCAGGGATGGGATCATGCATGTAGAAATGGCCAACTTGGCAGACATTCAGATGAATAGGACTGGTAGCCTCACAAGGATACTAAGTCACAGTGCCAGGGATGGGATCATGCATGTAGAAATGGCTAACTTGGCAGACATTCAGATGAATAGGACTGCTGGTAGCCTCACAAGGATACTAAGTCACAGTGCCAGGGATGGGATCATGCATGTAGAAATGGCCAACTTGGCAGACATTCAGATGAATAGGACTGCTGGTAGCCCTCACAAGGACACTAAGTCACAGTGCTGGGATGGGATCATGCATGTAGAAATGGCCAACTTGGCAGACATTCAGATGAATAGGACTGCTGGTAGCCTCAGGGATACTAAGTCACAGTGCCAGGGATGGATCATGCATGTAGAAATGGCCAACTTGGCAGACATTCAGATGAATAGGACTGCTGGTAGCCTCACAAGGACACTAAGTCACAGTGCCAGGGATGGATCATGCATGTAGAAATGGCCAACTTGGCAGACATTCAGATGAATAGGACTGCTGGTAGCCTCACAAGGATACTAAGTCACAGTGCCAGGGATGGGATCATGCATGTAGAAATGGCCAACTTGGCAGACATTCAGATGAATAGGACTGCTGAGGTAGCCTCACAAGGATACTAAGTCACAGTGCCAGGATGGGATCATGCATGTAGAAATGGCCAACTTGGCAGACATTCAGATGAATAGGACTGCTGGTAGCCTCACAAGGATACTAAGTCACAGTGCCAGGGATGGGATCATGCATGTAGAAATGGCCAACTTGGCAGACATTCAGATGAATAGGACTGCTGGTAGCCTCACAAGGATACTAAGTCACAGTGCCAGGGATGGGATCATGCATGTAGAAATGGCCAACTTGGCAGACATTCAGATGAATAGGACTGCTGGTAGCCTCACAAGGATACTAAGTCACAGTGCCAGGGATGGGATCATGCATGTAGAAATGGCCAACTTGGCAGACATTCAGATGAATAGGACTGCTGGTAGCCTCACAAGGACACTAAGTCACAGTGCCAGGGATGGGATCATGCATGTAGAAATGGCCAACTTGGCAGACATTCAGATGAATAGGACTGCTGGTAGCCTCACAAGGACACTAAGTCACAGTGCCAGGGATGGGATCATGCATGTAGAAATGGCCAACTTGGCAGACATTCAGATGAATAGGACTGCTGGTAGCCTCACAAGGACACTAAGTCACAGTGCCAGGGATGGGATCATGCATGTAGAAATGGCCAACTTGGCAGACATTCAGATGAATAGGACTGCTGGTAGCCTCACAAGGATACTAAGTCACAGTGCCAGGGATGGGATCATGCATGTAGAAATGGCCAACTTGGCAGACATTCAGATGAATAGGACTGCTGGTAGCCTCACAAGGATACTAAGTCACAGTGCCAGGGATGGGATCATGCATGTAGAAATGGCCAACTTGGCAGACATTCAGATGAATAGGACTGCTGGTAGCCTCACAAGGATACTAAGTCACAGTGCCAGGGATGGGATCATGCATGTAGAAATGGCCAACTTGGCAGACATTCAGATGAATAGGACTGCTGGTAGCCTCACAAGGATACTAAGTCACAGTGCCAGGGATGGGATCATGCATGTAGAAATGGCCAACTTGGCAGACATTCAGATGAATAGGACTGCTGGTAGCCTCACAAGGATACTAAGTCACAGTGCCAGGGATGGGATCATGCATGTAGAAATGGCCAACTTGGCAGACATTCAGATGAATAGGACTGCTGGTAGCCTCACAAGGATACTAAGTCACAGTGCCAGGGATGGGATCATGCATGTAGAAATGGCCAACTTGGCAGACATTCAGATGAATAGGACTGCTGGTAGCCTCACAAGGACACTAAGTCACAGTGCCAGGGATGGGATCATGCATGTAGAAATGGCCAACTTGGCAGACATTCAGATGAATAGGACTGCTGGTAGCCTCACAAGGACACTAAGTCACAGTGCCAGGGATGGGATCATGCATGTAGAAATGGCCAACTTGGCAGACATTCAGATGAATAGGACTGCTGGTAGCCTCACAAGGATACTAAGTCACAGTGCCAGGGATGGGATCATGCATGTAGAAATGGCCAACTTGGCAGACATTCAGATGAATAGGACTGCTGGTAGCCTCACAAGGATACTAAGTCACAGTGCCAGGGATGGGATCATGCATGTAGAAATGGCCAACTTGGTAGACATTCAGATGAATAGGACTGCTGGTAGCCTCACAAGGATACTAAGTCACAGTGCCAGGGATGGGATCATGCATGTAGAAATGGCCAACTTGGCAGACATTCAGATGAATAGGACTGCTGGTAGCCTCACAAGGATACTAAGTCACAGTGCCAGGGATGGGATCATGCATGTAGAAATGGCCAACTTGGCAGACATTCAGATGAATAGGACTGCTGGTAGCCTCACAAGGATACTAAGTCACAGTGCCAGGGATGGGATCATGCATGTAGAAATGGCCAACTTGGCAGACATTCAGATGAATAGGACTGCTGGTAGCCTCACAAGGATACTAAGTCACAGTGCCAGGGATGGGATCATGCATGTAGAAATGGCCAACTTGGCAGACATTCAGATGAATAGGACTGCTGGTAGCCTCACAAGGATACTAAGTCACAGTGCCAGGGATGGGATCATGCATGTAGAAATGGCCAACTTGGCAGACATTCAGATGAATAGGACTGCTGGTAGCCTCACAAGGATACTAAGTCACAGTGCCAGGGATGGGATCATGCATGTAGAAATGGCCAACTTGGCAGACATTCAGATGAATAGGACTGCTGGTAGCCTCACAAGGATACTAAGTCACAGTGCCAGGGATGGGATCATGCATGTAGAAATGGCCAACTTGGCAGACATTCAGATGAATAGGACTGCTGGTAGCCTCACAAGGATACTAAGTCACAGTGCCAGGGATGGGATCATGCATGTAGAAATGGCCAACTTGGCAGACATTCAGATGAATAGGACTG
>NC_088422.1:95321017-95339078 GCF_034236695.1 Oncorhynchus nerka
TGTATTACTGCATGTCGCCACTTCTGTTTAAATCTCAAGCTCAACGTAAAGTATCCCTTAATTAAGGAAGCAGAATGGCGTTTGTCTCTAATGTGCTCGTTAGAAAAGACATTGAGATTGAAAAAAAAAGAGTATTAGAACAAATGACTCAGGTCCCTAGGTGAGGTGAGCTATGTTATTGAGAGACCTGCATAATAGCTTCCTTTTCTTGCATCAGCAACGCTAATTTGTTAGGCAATTTACATGATGAGATGGAAGAATCTTAAATGAAAGTAACAGTATTTCTTCTCCTGCTACAATGGGATAATTGTTGTAATAGCGTGGGCAGAAAGCTATGAGAAACGTTTCTGGACATTGAAACGTGTGAGTGCCTCTAAATTGGAGGAAATATTCAACCGCCTGCAGAGCGAGAATTACTACTTGTTGAATTGGAATCTGGCAGACTTTCTTTCGCTCCAGTTTTATTTTCTCTGTTTTGATGGAAGTATTTACTATTTACAGATGTAGATTCATAATTGATCACTCTTTCGTTGGGGAGAAATTTCCTTCATCAGGAAAATGCTAGCTTGTAATGTATTTGAGTTTTAGAAAGTCTTCTAAAAGTTTGTAATTTCCTCTTCATGGCAAGGGCTTGATTAGCCCTAACGTAAAATGTATCAACCTACAAAATTGTTTGTAAATTATAATACATAATAGTTCAAATGTCCATTGCTGCAGTATTATTTTACTGCTGTAGCAAAGTAGCTCAAATTAACTGCTAGAATATGACTACCAGTCCACAAGGGGATGACTTAACCCTGTTGCTCCAGCCCTGATGATTTAACCAGCTGCCCATCCTGGATGACTTCAACCCAAGGCCAGCCTTAGATGTGACTTAAATCCCAAGGCCCAGCCCTGGATGACTTAACCCAAGGCCCAGCCCCATATCTAACCGCGCCCAGCCCCGGATGACTTAACCCAAGGCCCAGCCCTGGATGACTTAACCCAAGGCCCAGCCCTGGATGACTTAACCCAAGGCCCAGCCCTAGATGACTTAACCCCAAGGTCTGAGCCCTGGATGGCTTAACCCAAGGCCCAGCCCTGATGACTTAACCCAAGGCCCAGCCCTGGATGACTTAAATCCCAAGGCCCAGCCCCTGGATGACTTAACCCAAGGCCCAGCCCAGGATGACTTGTGAACCCAAGGCCCAGCCCTGGATGGACTAACCCAAGGCCCAGCCCTGGATGACTACTGGGCCCAGCCCTGGATGACTTAACCCAAAGGCCCAGCCCTGGATGACTTTAACCCAAGGCCCAGCCCGGATGAGTTAACCCAAGGCCCAGCCCTGGATGAGTTAACCCAAGGCCCAGCCCTGGATGAGTTAACCCAAGGCCCAGCCCTGGGATAACCTTAATGCCCAGCCCTGATGACTTAACCCAAGGCCCAGCCCTGGATGAGCTTAACCCCAAGGCCCAGCCCTGGATGACTTAACCCAAGGCCCAGCCCTGGATGAGTTAAGGCCCAGCCCTGGATGAGTTAACCCAAGGCCCAGCCCTGGATGACTTAACCCAAGGCCCAGCCCTGGATGAGTTAACCCAAGGCCCAGCCCTGGATGACTTAACCCAAGGCCCAGCCCTGGATGACTTAACCCAAAGTCCAGCCCTGGATGACGAACCCAGGCCCAGCCCTGGATGAGCAACCCAAGGCCCAGCCCTGGATGAGTTAACCCAAGGCCCAGCCCTGGATGACTTAACCCAAGGCCCAGCCCTGGATGAGTTAACCCACGGCCCAGCCCTGGATGAGTTAACCCAAGTCCCAGCCCTGGATGAGTTAACCCAAGGCCCAGCCCTGGATGATTTAACCCAATGCCCAGCCCTGGATGAGTTAACCCAAGGCCCAGCCCTGGATGACTTAACCCAATGCCCAGCCCTGGATGAGTTAACCCAAGGCCCAGCCCTGGATGACTTAACCCAAGGCCCAGCCCTGGATGAGTTAACCCAAGGCCCAGCCCTGGATGACTTAACCCAAGGCCCAGCCCTGGATGAGTTAACCCAAGGCCCAGCCCTGGATGAGTTAACCCAAGGCCCAGCCCTGGAATACTTAATCCAAGGCCCAGCCCTGTACATAGTCTATTGGTAAATAGCCCACCCATTTTCACCACCTCATTCCCATACTGTTTTTATACTGTTTTTATTTATTTACTTTTCTGCTCTTTTGCACACCAATATCTCTACCTGTACATGACCAAGAAGTCATTTATCACTCCAGTGTTAATCTACCAAAATTGTAATTATTCGCCTACCTCCTCATGCCTTTTGCACACATTGTATATAGACTGCCCCTTTTTTTCTACTGTGTTATTGACTTGTTAATTGTTTACTCCATGTGTAACTCTGTGTTGTCTGTTCACACTGCTATGCTTTATCTTGGCCAGGTCGCAGTTGCAAATGAGAACTTGTTCTCAACTAGCCTACCTGGTTAAATAAAGGTGAAATAAAATAAAATAAAAACATGACTTAACCCAATGCCCAGCTCTGGATGACTTAACCCAAGGCCCAGCTCTAGATGAGTAAACCCAAGGCCCAGCCCTGGATGACTTAACCCAAGGCCCAGCCCTGGATGAGTTAAAACAAGGCCCAGCCCTGGAGGACTTAACCCAAGGCCCAGCCTGGATGAGTTAACCCAAGGCCCAGCCTGGATGAGTTAACCCAAGGCCCAACCCTGGATGAGTTAACCCAAGGCCCAACCCTGGATGACTTAACCCGAGGCCCAGCCCTGGATGAGTTAACCCAAGGCCCAGCCCTGGATGAGTTAACCCAAGGCCCAGCCCTGGATGACTTAACCCAAGGCCCAGGCCCTGTCCTGATATTTTCCCACAGAGTGTAACAGACAGTTTCAAATAAACAGACTCCAAACAATAGCGGAGGGAGAGCAGGGGATTGGCTTGTATTGAAGATACACTCTTGCCAAAAGGTGATTAGTTTCCAACACCCCTGCATACATAGTGAACACATTCAGTTGTTTTGGACGAGAGACACTGGACTGTTTCAATCCTCTGTGTGTGTACCTGTCCCGAATGACAGTAAAGTCCACTGCATTGTTTGAACAATATTCAGTGTTTGTTTTTGTTTTGTTCTCAGTTCACAGAGTACGCTGCAACGCAGGAGATTTGTCGGCTGTTTACAAAACCTCATGCATTTATAATCACCCAGTTAACAATTGTATCAGAGTTTTGCGCACTCTGTGGATATGCAAACACATTTACATATGAACATGCAAATTCAAATGCTAATGTGTGGTGTTGACTCTGGGCTGCGTTCAGGAGACGGACAAAGGTTGCTGTTTTTATTGTGATGAACATACACACATGTTAATGGTTAACCTCCTGGATTCCTTCCCTTTATCCCTGTACGTCATGTTTGTTCATTAACAGAGTTGTTTGTTGGGGTGAAGAACAAGGCTGTTGTAACGATCGTCTGTGGTGGAAAGAAGGTGAGGACCAAAGCGCAGCGTGGTAAGTGTTCATATTTTTAATAAAATAACTGAACACTGAACAAAACAACAAACGACAAGCGAACAGTCCGTAAGGTGAATGAAAAAACACTAAACAGAAATAAACACCCACAACTCAAAAGTGAAACCAAGCTACCTACAATGATTCTCAATCAGGGACAACGATTGACAGCTGCCTCTGATTGAGAACCATACCAGGCTGAACACAGAAAATCCCAAATGATAGAAAAAAGAACATAGACAACCCACCCAACTCACGCCCTGACCATACTAAAACAAAGACATAATAAAATAACTAAGGTCAGAACGTAACAGCTGTTTGGGGTTGTTTCTGGTTTCTTCTATTCTGTTGGTAGCTGTTTCTGGTGGTTTCTTCTATTCTGTGGAAGCTGTCGAGTATTTCTCTCTGCTCATTACATTCATATTTTTTTCATTGTGATTTCCCTACTTCCCGCAGTTATGGTTTCTGGTATTTTAGTGTTGCTGTTTTGGGTCTATTCTGGTATTTTGGGGTTGCTGTTTGGGGTTGTATCTGACATTTTGCGGGTAGCTGTTTGGGGTAGTTTCTGGTATTTTGGGGTAGTTTCACAGATGCGCTGACAGACATGGCAGCTCTGCTTCTAGCTCAAGCAACTATGCAGTGTTTTTTTTTTGTATGTTATTTCTTACATTATTGCCCAGAAGGTTTTTGTGTGTTATTGCATACAGCCAGAAATAACTTTTTGGATAGCAGAGCGGCGGTAACTTGGATCCTTTGTTCGTACCCCCAGGAAATTGAACTTGTCCCTGAGGCTGCTCCAAGACACGCCGACGGAGAAGAGGTATTGTGGACTTCTAGTCCAACTCAGGAGCGTTCACACCCATCACCTGTTCTGAGTATATTACTTGCTAATGTTCAGTCCCTGGACAATAAAGTATATGAGCTCAGGTTGAGGATCTCCTTCAAGAGAGACAACAGGGACCGCAACATACTTTGTTTCACGGAATCATGACCCCTCTCCAGATATACTGTCCCCGTCCATAAAGCCAGCCGGGTTCTCAGTACATCGTACAGACAGTATAAAATAAATAAATAAATGAATAATAATAATAATGAATAAAGAACTCTCCGTGAAGAAGAAAGGTGGTGGTGTATGTTTCAGATATTAACTACTCATGGTGTGATTCTGATAATGTACAGGAACTCAAGTCCTTTTGTTCATCCAACCTAGAATACCTCATATCAAATGCCGACCATATTACCGCCCAAGATAATTATATTTGGTTATAGTCACAGCCGTGTATATTCCCCCTCAAGCCAATACCACGACTGCCCTCAAGGAACTACAGTGGACTTTGTCCAAACTGGAAACCACAGATCCTGAGGCTGCATTTCTTGTAACTGGGGATTTAAATAAAGCAAATTTGAGAAAAAGCTTTCAAGTTCTATCAACACAATACCTGTAGCACTCACGCATCAAAACTCTTGACCGTTGTTACTTCCTCTTTCTGGATGGCTACAAGGTCCTCCCCACGCTACATTCAGCAAATCAGATCATGACTCCATTCTGCTCCTCCCTTACTATTGGCAGAAACTCAAACAGGATGTACCCGTGCTAAGGTCTATTCAACGACCAATCAGAATCCGTGCTTCAAGATGGGGTGGCAGGTAGCCTAGTGGTTAGAGTGCTGGGCCAGTAATCAAAAGGTTGCTGGATGGAATCCCCAAGCTGACAAGGTAAAATTCTGTTGTTCTGTCCCTGAACAAGGCAGTTAACCCACCCCGGTAGGCTGTCATTCTAAATAAGAATTTGTTCTTAACTGGCTTGCCTAGTTAAATAAAGTTTAAATAACAATAAACATGTTTTGATCATGTGGACTGGGATATATTCCTGTTTGCCTCTGAGAATAACATTGATGTAAACATGGACACGGTGACTGAGTTCATCAGGAAGCGTATAGGAGATGTTGTTCCCACTGTGACTATTAAAACTGAAAGTGTGAACCAGTACTTCCTGTTCACCCAAAACCTGGTGGCTTTTACCCAATACCCACAGCCTTCATGTTGAGTAGTATTCAGGCTGGTTTTTACCCAATAACCACAGCGTTCATGTTGAATAGTAATCAGGCTGGTTTTTACCCAATACCCACAGCCTTCATGTTGAGTAGTATTCAGGCTGGTTTTTACCCAATACCCACAGCCTTCATGTTGAATAGTATTCAGACTGGTTTTTACCCAATACCCACAGCCTTCATGTTGAATAGTATTCAGGCTGGTTTTTACCCAATAACCACAGCGTTCATGTTGAATAGTATTCAGGCTGGTTTTTACCCAATAACCACAGCGTTCATGTTGAATAGTATTCAGGCTGATTTTTACCCAATACCCACATCCTTCATGTTGAATAGTATTCAGGCTGGTTTTTACCCAATACCCACAGCCTTCATGTTGAGTAGTATTCAGGCTGGTTTTTACCCAATACCCACAGCCTTCATGTTGAGTAGTATTCAGGCTGGTTTTTACCCAATACCCACAGCCTTCATGTTGAGTAGTATTCAGGCTGGTTTTTACCCAATAACCACAGCGTTCATGTTGAATAGTATTCAGGCTGGTTTTTACCCAATAACCACAGCGTTCATGTTGAATAGTATTCAGGCTGGTTTTTACCCAATACCCACAGCCTTCATGTTGAGTAGTATTCAGGCTGGTTTTTACCCAATAACCACAGCGTTCATGTTGAATAGTATTCAGGCTGGTTTTTACCCAATACCCACAGCGTTCATGTTGAGTAGTATTCAGGCTGGTTTTTACCCAATAACCACAGCGTTCATGTTGAGTAGTATTCAGGCTGGTTTTTACCCAATACCCACAGCCTTCATGTTGAGTAGTATTCAGGCTGGTTTTTACCCAATAACCACAGCGTTCATGTTGAGTAGTATTCAGGCTGGTTTTTACCCAATAACCACAGCGTTCATGTTGAGTAGTATTCAGGCTGGTTTTTACCCAATACCCACAGCGTTCATGTTGAATAGTATTCAGGCTGGTTTTTACCCAATACCCACAGCCTTCATGTTGAGTAGTATTCAGGCTGGTTTTTACCCAATACCCACAGCGTTCATGTTGAGTAGTATTCAGGTTGGTTTTTACCCAATACCCACAGCCTTCATGTTGAATAGTATTCAGGCTGGTTTTTACCCAATAACCACAGCGTTCATGTTGAATAGTATTCAGGCTGGTTTTTACCCAATACCCACAGCCTTCATGTTGAGTAGTATTCAGGCTGGTTTTTACCCAATAACCACAGCGTTCATGTTGAGTAGTATTCAGGCTGGTTTTTACCCAATACCCACAGCCTTCATGTTGAGTAGTATTCAGGCTGGTTTTTACCCAATAACCACAGCGTTCATGTTGAGTAGTATTCAGGCTGGTTTTTATCCAATAACCACAGTGTTCATGTTGAATAGTATTCAGGCTGGTTTTTACCCAATACCCACAGCCGTCATGTTGAGTAGTATGCAGAGTGCATTTCCATACAGATTGCATTCGTCTCTCCGCTTGGTCACGGTGGAGTAATGAGTGCAGCACGAGGAACAGGACACAGCTTATTTTCTGGTACCTGAATGTAGTCATATTCAATCCTGCATTGCATCACTCTCTTGTAGAAGTCATTGTTCCGTTGACACCAGCAGCCACTGATCCAGTGGTAGTCTACTGTGTTTGGGTATTTTCTGTACGATGAGGGACTCTGATATGAGAGATGAGATGCAGGTTGTTGATTATTTTTCTTGTCGTTTTGGGGCTCAAATAACTCTGCATTGCTGATCAGTTGTATAGTAGTTTGAGCTGAAAGCAGTTTGCGGGGATTTCAGACTCGAGTTTCAGACTCGAGTTTCAGACTAGAGTTTCAGACTCGAGTTTCAGACTCGAATTTCAGACTCGAGTTTCAGACTCGAGTTTCAGACTACAGTTTCAGACTATAGTTTCAGACTACAGTTTCAGACTACAGTTTCAGACTAGAGCCCTTAAACAGAACGTAATACCCTTTTATGCACTTTTCTGTCTACACGTGTTCTCACCTTGACCTTCAGCACGGGGGAAATATAATACATGGAGATGTGGTGGAGGTGTGTCTACAGATACGCTGTGTTCTCACCTTGACCTTCAGCACAGGGGAAATATAATACATGGAGATGTGGTGGAGGTGTGTCTACAGATACGCTGTGTTCTCACCTTGACTTATAATTCGCTCATAACACCACCACCTTTACCCGCAAGAAAACCATGAATAAGGTCGAGCGAACCTTCCGGTTCCAAGTGAAAAAAGCGTATTGTTTCTGATAGAAATAACCTCATTCTGCACTGTAATTTATCAAATTGATAATCGCTATTGATAAGACGTACATGAGTAATCAAGTTGGATAAGGGGAGTGTAAATATACATGACAATTGTTTCAGATCTATTTGACCTCGTGATCGTTGGAGACACATGTGAAACTAGTTGTATGGCAGCAAAGTGAAGCGTATCAACAGATCAACTTCCCCTCAGTAAAGTTGTATGGCAGCAAAGTGAAGTGTATCAACAGATCAACTTCCCCTCAGTAAAGTTGTATGGCAGCAAAGTGAAGTGTATCAACAGATCAACTTCCCCACAGTAAAGTTGTATGGCAGCAAAGTGAAGCGTATCAACAGATCAACTTCCCCACAGTAAAGTTGTATGGCATTAGAACTTGCAGGGATGAAACTCAAGTCCCAAGTTACAGGCGTCTGTAGCACCAATGACAGAATAGAGAGCCTACCGACTTTATTTATAGGCTCTAGAAGGTTTTTATTGGGACAAACAAACAAGCTTCCATTTCGGCCTAAATGGCCTTCAATCCAACGCTTGAGCCCCAGGTTCACTACAACATCTCGTTACCAGGGACGACCAGGCAATGCATTTTTTTCCCCATTTTTTATTTAACCCTTTATTTAACCAGGAAGGGCTCATTGAGATTAAAGTCTGTTTTTCAAGAGCGCCAAGATAAGCGGCACCAAGTCATTACAAAAAATTACAGACAGACAACATGAAAAACTACAAGTAATCTAGTAAAAACCATTGAATTCACAAGAGAATAAAACAGCAAATTAAAAACATTGACAGGTCAGTGAATCAGCCTCAAAATCCTTCATCAGTGATTTAAAAACACCATTCGGGACAAGTTCTTCCAGTTTAAAAGTATTTTGTAAAGTGTTCCAAGACGATGGCACAGAGTACATAAAAGCCCTTTTACCAAATTCAGTTCGGACATTTGGAACGAAGAGAGTACCCACCACATTTCTGAACAGTAAAAATGCACAAATAAAAAGGTAGTAAACCCAAAATGGCTTTGTAAATAAAAGTATACCAGTGACTGAGCCTGCGAGTGACTAGAGAAGGCCAGCCAACCCTGGTATACAAAGTGCAGTGGTGCGTAAGGGTTTTGCAGTTTAAAATAAATCTCAAAGTGCCATGGTAAAGGGTGTCAATTGATCTCAAACACTGAGCGGAAGCATTCATATATACAATATCCCCATAGTCTAGTAAAGGCATAAATGTAGCTGATACTAGCCTCCTTCTGGCTTCAAAAGAAAAACATTATTATATTATGGCCTTATTCCTAAAATAAAATCCCAATTTTAGCTTAAATTTTTTGTAAGTTGTTGAATATGCAATTTAAGAGAGGCCGTCATCAATTAAAATTCCAAGATATTTATATATCTTGGTACAGTAACGAGTGTCAAGTACAACACATTACTACGGGACGTTAAACTTACAGGCGACAGGACAAATGCTCAGAGCAGATATAGTAGATAGTTGACAGAAGGATAAAAACATCCCCCAATTCCAAAGTCCTGTTAAAACCTTGAACAGTTTTCCCATGGAAGTGTTTCCTTCGTAGAACTGCAGCTGTTATTCTGATCTGTTATTGACTTTGAAAGGGACCTGTGATTGGTGTACTACTGAACAGTACTGTATCCTTGAGGCCTCATTGGTGCTCTATGAGCTGTGAAGCTGCTGTACTACAGCGTCGCTCAGGGACTGTGACATGGTCCACAGAACATCACCTCTCCCTCCTGTCCTCCTCCACTTAGCTGCGAGCCATGCACACACACACACACACGCACGCACGAACACACACACACACACACACAGACACACACACACACACACACACACACACACACACACACACACACACACACACACACACACACAATAGAGTTCAGCCTATGCTTGCCCATCTTGTTGACATTTAATGTAACTGACTCTCGTTTCAGCCTCTTGTTGACAGTTCATTTAATATAACTGACTCTAGTTTCAGCCTCTGTTGACAGTTGATTTCACATAACTGACTCTAGTTTCAGCCTCTGTTGACAGTTCATTTAATATAACTGACTCTAGTTTCACCCTCTTGTTGACAGTTCATTTCATATAACTGACTCTAGGTTCAGCCTCAGCTTTCCCCTCTTGTTGACAGTTCATTTCATATAACTGACTCTATGTTCAGCCTCAGCTTTCCCGTCTTGTTGACAGTTCATTTCATATAACTGACTCTAGGTTCAGCCTCAGCTTTCCCCTCTTGTTGACAGTTCATTTCATATAACTGGCTCCAGGTTCAGCCTCAGCTTTCCCCTCTTGTTGACAGTTCATTTCATATACAGTGGGGAGGACAAGTATTTGATACACTGTTGATTTTGCAGGTTTTCCTACTTACAAAGCATGTAGAGGTCTGTAATTTTTTATCATAGGTACACTTCAACTGTGAGAGACGGAATCTAAAACAAAAATCCAGAAAATCACATTGTATGATTTTTAAGTAATTAATTTGTATTTTATTGCATGACATAAGTATTTGATACATCAGAAAAGCAGAACTTAATATTTGGTACAGAAACCTTTGTTCGCAATTACAGCGATCATACATTTCCTGTAGTTCTTGACCAGGTTTGCACACACTACAGCAGGGATTTTGGCCCACTCCTCCATACAGATCTTCTCCAGATCCTCCAGGTTTTGGGGCTGTCGCTGGGCAATACGGACTTTCAGCTCCCTCCAAAAATGTTCTATTGGGTTCAGGTCTGGAGACTGGCTAGGCCACTCCAGGAGCTTGAGATGCTTCTTACGGAGCCACTCCTTAGTTGCCCTGGCTGTGTGTTTCGGGTCGTTGTCATGCTGGAAGACCCAGCCATGACCCATCTTCAATACTCTTACTGAGGGAAGAAGGTTGTTGGCCAAGATGGTTGTAGGCCATCCATCCTCCCCTCAATACGGTGCAGTCGTCTTGTCCCCTTTGCAGAAAAGCATCCCCAAAGAATGATGTTTCCACCTCCATGCTTCATGGTTGGGATGGTGTTCTTGGGTTTGTACTCATCCTTCTTCTTCCTCCAAACACGGCGAGTGGAGTTTAGACCAAAAGGCTCTATTTTTGCCTCATCAGACCACATGACCTTCTCCCATTCCTCCTCTGGATCATCCAGATGGTCATTGGCAAACTTCAGACGGGCCTGGACATGCGCTGGCTTGAGCAGGAGGACCTTGCGTGCGCTGCAGGATTTTAATCCATGACGGCGTAGTGTGTTACTAATGGTTTTCTTTGAGACTGTGGTCCCAGCTCTCTTCAGGTCATTGACCAGGTCCTGCCATGTAGTTCTGGGCTGATCCCTCACCTTCCTCATGATCATTGATGCCCCACGAGGTGAGATCTTGCATGGAGCCCCAGACCGAGGGTGATTGACCGTCATCTTGAACTTCTTCCATGTTCTAATAATTGCGCCAACAGTTGTTGCCTTCTCACCAAGCTGCTTGCCTATTGTCCTGTAGCCCATCCCAGCCTTGTGCAGGTCTATAATTTTATCCCTGATGTCCTTACACAGCTCTCTGGTCTTGGCCATTGTGGAGAGGTTGGAGTCGGTTTGATTGAGTGTGTGGACAGGCATCTTTTATACAGGTAACGAGTTCAAACAGGTGCAGTTAGAAGAGGAGGGCTTCTTAAAGAAAAACTAACAGGTCTGTGAGAGTTCTTACTGGTTGGTGGGTGATCAAATACTTATGTCATGCAATGAAATGCAAATTAATTACTTAAAAACCATACAATGTGATTTTCTGGATTTTTGTTTTAGATTCTGTTTCTCACAGTTGAAGTGTACCTATGATAAAAAATGACAGACCTCTACATGCTTTGTAAGTAGGAAAACCTGCAAAATAGGCAGTGTATCAAATACTTATTCTCCCCACTGTAACTGACTCTAGGTTCAGCCTCAGCTTTCCCCTCTTGTTGACAGTTCATTTCATATAACTGGCTCCAGGTTCAGCCTCAGCTTTCCTCTCTTGTTGACAGTTCATTTCATATAACTGGCTCCAGGTTCAGCCTCAGCTTTCCCCTCTTGTTGACAGTTCATTTCAGATAACTGGCTCCAGGTTCAGCCTCTACTTCCCCTCTTGTTGACAGTTCATTTCATATAACTGGCTCCAGGTTCAGCCTCTACTTCCCCTCTTGTTGACAGTTCATTTCATATAACTGGCTCCAGGTTCAGCCTCTACTTCCCCTCTGGTTGACAGTTCATTTCATATAACTGTCTCCAGGTTCAGCCTCAGCTTTCCCCTCTTGTTGACAGTTCATTTCATATAACTGGCTCCAGGTTCAGCCTCAGCTTTCCCCTCTTGTTGACAGTTCATTTCATATAACTGGCTCCAGGTTCAGCCTCAGCTTTCCCCTCTTGTTGACAGTTAATTTCATATAACTGGCTCCAGGTTCAGCCTCTACTTCCCCCTCTTGTTTTACATCACTCTCTAGTATACAGGCTTGGGCACTTACAGTTACCGGGGCTGTTTTCACAGCTCCCTCTTTACATGTGTTGCAACTGTAGATCACCAGATGTATTGTAACCCCCATTCAATACATGAGCTTCTGTCCCTGGAACTACTTAACGTCTGAAGATACAGAACGTCCTCTATCACCATCACTTTCATCTGTCCCCTACTTGCTGCCTCTTTCTCTTTCAAACTCTCCCCTCTGTCACTCTGTCTTCTTGTCTACCTCCAACACATTCCCCTCTACCTCCATCAACCACACCTAGTCTCTACCCTCTATTCCCTACCATCCCCCCACCCTCTCCTCCTACCTTCTCCTCCCTACCCTCTCCTCCCACCTTCGCCTCCCTGCCCTCTCCTCCCTACCACAGAGAGAATAACATTCATTTAGAAAGAGGGTAGTGAGAGAGGGTGGTAGCGAGAGGACAGGGGGTGGTAGAGAGAGGGTAGTAGAGAGGGTGATATAGAGATGAGAGAAGGTGGTAGAGAGAGGGTGGTAGAGAGGGTGATAGAGATATGAAAGAAGGTGGTAGAGAGAGGGTAGTAGAGAGGGTGATAGAGAGAGGGTAGTAGAGAGAGGGTGATAGAGAGATGAGAGAAGGTGGCAGAGAGAGGGTTGTAGAGAGAGGGAAGTAGAGAGGGTGATAGAGAGATGGTTGTAGAGAGAGGGTAGTAGAGAGGGTGATAGAGAGCGGGTTGTAGAGAGAGGGTAGTAGAGAGGGTGATAGAGAGAGGGTTGTAGGGAGAGGGTAGTAGAGAGGGTGATAGAGAGATGAGAGAAGGTGGCAGAGAGAGGAGAGAGGTTGGTAGAGAGGATTGTAGAGAGAGAGTAGTAGAGAGGTTGGTAGAGAGGATTGTAGAGAGAGTAGTAGAGAGGATTGTAGAGAGGATTGTAGAGAGAGGGTAGTAGAGAGGTTGGTAGAGAGGATTGTAGAGAGAGAGTAGTAGAGAGGTTAGTAGAGAGGATTGTAGAGAGAGAGTAGTAGAGAGGTTGGTAGAGAGGATTGTAGAGAGAGAGTAGTAGAGAGGATTGTAGAGAGAGAGCAGTAGAGAGGGTGATAGAGAGGATTGTAGAGAGAGAGTAGTAGAGAGGTTAGTAGAGAGGATTGTAGAGAGAGAGTAGTAGAGAGGTTAGTAGAGAGGATTGTAGAGAGAGAGTAGTAGAGAGGTTGGTAGAGAGGATTGTAGAGAGAGAGTAGTAGAGAGGTTAGTAGAGAGGATTGTAGAGAGAGAGTAGTAGAGAGGTTGGTAGAGAGGATTGTAGAGAGAGAGTAGTAGAGAGGTTGGTAGAGAGGATTGTAGAGAGAGGGTAGTAGAGAGGGTGATAGAGAGAGGGTTGTAGAGAGATGGGTAGTAGAGAGGGTGATAGAGAGATGAGAGAAGGTGGCAGAGAGAGGGTAGAGAGAGGTTGGTAGAGAGGATTGTAGAGAGAGGGTAGTAGAGAGGTTGGTAGAGAGGATTGTAGAGAGAGAGTAGTAGAGAGGTTGGTAAGGATTGTAGGAAATGTAGAGAGAGGGTAGTAGAGAGGTTGATAGAAAGGATTGTAGAGAGAAAGGGTAGTAGAGAGGTTGGTAGAGAGGATTGTAGAGAGAGTAGTAGGTAGAGAGGGTGAGAGAGAGATGAGAGAAGGTGGCAGAGAGAGGGAGAGAGAGGTTGGTAGAGAGGATTGTAGAGAGAGAGTAGTAGAGAGGTTGGTAGAGAGGTTGTAGAGAGAGAGTAGTAGAGAGGTTGGTAGAGAGGATTGTAGAGAGAGAGTTGTAGAGAGGATTGTAGAGAGAGGGCGTGATAAGAAGGGGGAGTCTTTTTATTTCTCTGTTTGTCTGTTCGTTTTTAATATCTATAGAATTCTGCAATGGATGATTTTTTAAATCAATACTTTAACTTAGAAAGATTTTTAAATCAATTCTAAAACTACAAACATGTATTATTTTCCCTTTCACTGACAACAGTTTTTATTTGATCAAACAGACATGTAATTACTTCTCCTCATCAAACTGACAAGAAAATGGTCACCAATTGAACTTGCCTTGTCACTCATTCTGACTGGCAGCTCAGTGCAGAGATGGGAGAGGAGTGGGTAAATGAGCTTGTCCCTCAATGAGTGCAGAGATTGTCCCTCATTCTGACTGGCAGCTCAGTGCAGAGATGGGAGAGGAGTGGGTAAATGACTTGTCACTCATTCTGACTGGCAGCTCAGTGCAGAGATGGGAGAGGAGTGGGTAAATGACTTGTCACTCATTCTGACTGGCAGCTCAGTGCAGAGATGGGAGAGGAGTGGGTAAATGACTTGTCCCTCATTCTGACTGGCAGCTCAGTGCAGAGATGGGAGAGGAGTGGGTAAATGACTTGTCACTCATTCTGACTGGCAGCTCAGTGCAGAGGATGGGATGACTTGTCCTCATTCCGGAGTGGGTAAATGAGTGGGTGTCCCTCATTCTGACTGGCAGCTCAGTGCAGAGATGGGAGAGGAGTGGGTAAATGACTTGTCACTCATTCTGACTGGCAGCTCAGTGCAGAGATGGGAGAGGAGTGGGTAAATGACTTGTCCCTCATTCCGACTGGCAGCTCAGTGCAGAGATGGGAGAGGAGTGGGTAAATGACTTGTCACTCATTCTGACTGGCAGCTCAGTGCAGAGATGGGAGAGGAGTGGGTAAATGACTTGTCACTCATTCTGACTGGCAGCTCAGTGCAGAGATGGGAGAGGAGTGGGTAAATGACTTGTCACTCATTCTGACTGGCAGCTCAGTGCAGAGATGGGAGAGGAGTGGGTAAATGACGTGTCCCTCATTCTGACTGGCAGCTCAGTGCAGAGATGGGAGAGGAGTGGGTAATTGACTTGTCACTCATTCTGACTGGCAGCTCAGTGCAGAGATGGGAGAGGAGTGGGTAAATGACTTGTCCCTCATTCTGACTGGCAGCTCAGTGCAGAGATGGGAGAGGAGTGGGTAAATGACTTGTCACTCATTCTGACTGGCAGCTCAGTGCAGAGATGGGAGAGGAGTGGGTAAATGACTTGTCACTCATTCTGACTGGCAGCTCAGTGCAGAGATGGGAGAGGAGTGGGTAAATGACTTGTCACTCATTCTGACTGGCAGCTCAGTGCAGAGATGGGGAGAGGACGTGTCCCTCATTGGCAGCTAAATGACTTGTCACTCATTCTGACTGGCAGCTCAGTGCAGAGATGGGAGAGAGTGGGTAAATGACTTGTCACTCATTCTGGCAGAGATGGGAGAGGAGTGGGTAAATGACTTGTCACTCATTCTGACTGGCAGCTCAGTGCAGAGATGGGAGAGGAGTGGGTAAATGACTTGTCACTCATTCTGACTGGCAGCTCAGTGCAGAGATGCTCGACCTCATCTTTACTAGATGCTGTTCCTCCACTAACCTCATTGCAACTCCCCTCCAAGTCTCCGACCACTACCTTGTATCCTTTTCCCTCTCGCTCTCATCCAACACTTCCCACACTGCCCCTACTCGGATGGTATCGCGCCGTCCCAACCTTCGCTCTCTCTCCCGCTACTCTCTCCTCTTCCATCCCTATCATCTCTTCCCTCTGCTCAAACCTTCTCCAACCTATCTCCTGATTCTGCCTCCTCAACCCTCCTCTCCTCCCTTTCTGCATCCTTTGACTCTCTATGTCCCCTATCCTCCAGGCCGGCTCGGTCCTCCCCTCCCGCTCCGTGGCTCGACGACTCATTGCGAGCTCACAGAACAGGGCTCCGGGCAGCCGAGCGGAAATGGAGGAAAACTCGCCTCCCTGCGGACCTGGCATCCTTTCACTCCCTCCTCTCTACATTTCCTCCTATGTCTCTGCTGCTAAAGCCACTTTCTACCACTCTAAATTCCAAGCATCTGCCTCTAACCCTAGGAAGCTCTTTGCCACCTTCTCCTCCCCCTCTGAATCCTCCTCCCCCTCCCCCCTCCCTCTCTGCAGATGACTTCGTCAACCATTTTGAAAAAGAAGGTCGACGACATCCGATCCTCGTTTGCTAAGTCAAACGACACCGCTGGTTCTGCTCACACTGCCCTACCCCTGTGCTCTGACCTCTTTCTCCCTCTCTCTCCAGATGACATCTCGCGTCTTGTGACGGCCGGCCGCCCAACAACCTGCCCGTTGACCCTATCCCCTCCTCTCTTCTCCAGACCATCTCAGGTGACCTTCTCCCTTACCTCACCTCGCTCATCAACTCATCCCTGACCCGCTGGCTACGTCCCTCCCGATCTTCAAGAGAGCGAGAGTTGCACCCCCTTCTGAAAAACCTACACTTGATCCCTCCGATGTCAACAACTACAGACCAGTATCCCTTCTTTTCTTTTCTCTCCAAAACTCTTGAACGTGCCGTCCTGGCCAGCTCTCCCGCTATCTCTCTCAGAATGACCTTCTTGATCCAAATCAGTCAGGTTTCAAGACTAGTCATTCAACTGGAGACTGCTCTTTCTCTGTATCACGGAGGCGCTCCGCACTGCTAAAGCTAACTCTCTCCTCTGCTCTCATCCTTCTAGACCTATCGGGCTGCCTTCGATACTGTGAACCATCAGATCCTCCCTTCCACCCTCTCCGAGTTGGGCATCTCCGGCGCGGCCCACGCTGGATTGCGTCCTACCTGACAGGTCGCTCCGCACCAGGTGGCGTGGCGAGAATCCGATCTCCTCACCACGTGCTCCCTCACCACTGGTGTCCCCAGGCTCTGTTCTAGGCCCTCTCCTTTCTCGCTATACACCAAGTCACTTGGCTCTGTCATAACCTCACATGGTCTCTCCTATCATTGCTATGCAGACGACACACAATTAATCTTCTCCTTTCCCCTTCTGACGACCAGGTGGCGAATCGCATCTCTGCATGTCTGGCAGACATATCAGTGTGATGACGATCATCACCTCAAGCTGAACCTCGCAAGACGGAGCTGCTCTTCCTCCCGGGAAGGACTGCCCGTTCCATGATCTCGCCATCACGTGTTGACAACTCCATTGTGTCTCGCCCCAGAGCGCTAAGAACCTTGGCGTGATCCTGGACAACACCCTGTCGTTCTCAAATAACATCAAGGCGGTGGCCCGTTCCTGTAGGTTCATGCTCTACAACATCCGCAGAGTCGACCCCTGCCTCACACAGGAAGCGGCGCAGGTCCTAATCCAGGCACTTGTCATCTCCCGTCTGGATTACTGCAACTCGCTGTTGGCTGGGCTCCTGCCTGTGCCATTAAACCCCTACAACTCATCCAGAACGCCGCAGCCCGTCTGGTGTTCAACCTTCCCAAGTTCTCTCACGTCACCCGCTCCTCCGCTCTCTCCACTGGCTTCCAGTTGAAGCTCGCATCCGCTACAAGACCATGGTGCTTGCCCTCACGGAGCTGTGAGGGGAACGCACCTCAGTACCTCCAGGCTCTGATCAGGCCCTACACCCAAACAAGGGCACTGCGTTCATCCACCTCTGGCCTGCTCGCCTCCCTACCACTGAGGAAGTACAGTTCCCGCTCAGCCCAGTCAAAACTGTTCGCTGCTCTGGCCCCCCCAATGGTGGAACAAACTCCCTCACGACGCCAGGACAGCGGAGTCAATCACCGCTTCCGTAGACACCTGAAACCCCACCTCTTTAAGGAATACCTAGGATAGGATAGTAATCCCCTTCTCAACCCCCCTTAAAAGACCTAGATGCACTATTGTAAAGTGGCTGTTCCACTGATGTCATAAGGTGAAAGCACCACTTGTAAGTCGCTCTGATAAGAGCGTCTGTTAAATGACTTAAATGTAAATGTAAAT
>NC_088422.1:95339578-95367601 GCF_034236695.1 Oncorhynchus nerka
TTCTAGCGCTATCTGTAACGCTTCAGTGATGCAGGTTGAATGGAGGCCTTGTTTTCTAGCGCTATCTGTAACCCTTCAGTGATGCAGATTGAATGGAGGCCTTGTTTTCTAGCGCTATCTGTAACCCTTCAGTGATGCAGATTGAATAGAGGCCTTGTTTTCTAGCGCTATCTGTAACGCTTCAGTGATGCAGATTGAATGGAGGCCTTGTTTTCTAGCGCTATCTGTAACCCTTCAGTGATGCAGATTGAATGGATGCCTTGTTTTCTAGCGCTATCTGTAACGCTTCAGTGATGCAGATTGAATGGAGGCCTTGTTTTCTAGCGCTATCTTGAATGGAGCCTTGTTTTCTAGCGCTATCTGTAACGCTTCAGTGATGCAGATTGAATGGAGGCCTTATTTTCTATTGCTATCTGTAACGCTTCAGTGATGCAGATTGAATGGAGGCCTTGTTTTCTAACGCTATCTGTAACCCTTCAGTGATGCAGATTGAATGGAGGCCTTGTTTTCTAGCGCTATCTGTAACCCTTTCATTGATGCAGATTGAATGGAGGCCTTGTTTTCTAGCGCTATCTGTAACCCTTTCATTGATGCAGATTTAATGGAGGCCTTGTTTTCTAGCGCTATCTGTAACGCTTCAGTGATGCAGATTGAATGGAGGCCTTGTTTTCTAGCGCTATCTGTAACCCTTTCATTGATGCAGATTGAATGGAGGCCTTGTTTTCTAGCGCTATCTGTAACGCTTCCGTGATCCAGATTGAATGGAGGCCTTGTTATCTAGCGCTATCTGTAACCCTTCAGTGATGCAGATGGAATGGAGGCCTTGTTTTCTAGCGCTATCTGTAACCCTTCAGTGATGCAGATTGAATGGAGGCCTTGTTTTCTAGTGCTATCTGTAACGCTTCAGTGATGCAGATTGAATGGAGGCCTTGTTTTCTAGCGCTATCTGTAACCCTTTCATTGATGCAGATTGAATGGAGGCCTTGTTTTCTAGCGCTATCTGTAACCCTTTCATTGATGCAGATTGAATGGAGGCCTTGTTTTCTAGCGCTATCTGTAACCCTTTCATTGATGCAGATTGAATGGAGGCCTTGTTTTCTAGCGCTATCTGTAACGCTTCAGTGATACAGATTCAATGGAGGCCTTGTTTTCTAGCGCTATCTGTAACCCTTCAGTGATGCAGATTGAATGGAGGCCTTGTTTTCTAGCGCTATCTGTAACCCTTCAGTGATGCAGATTGAATGGAGGCCTTGTTTTCTAGCGCTATCTGTAACCCTTCAGTGATGCAGATTGAATGGAGGCCTTGTTTTCTAGCGCTATCTGTAACCCTTCAGTGATGCAGATTGAATAGAGGCCTTGTTTTCTAGAGCTATCTGTAACCCTTCAGTGATGCAGATTGAATGGATGCCTTGTTTTCTAGCGCTATCTGTAACGCTTCAGTGATGCAGATTGAATAGAGGCCTTGTTTTCGAGCAACATGAACCAGGTTGTCAACAGCAAACATGTTGACAGCCTTAAGGTGCATTTGTATCAGACACATTCACAAAGTCATGTTGGCCCTGCTTCAGAGCAAGCTTGACATGTGATGCTTGTGGATGCAGGAGTAGTCTCCCAGCTCACAGCAGGCACAAACAGACAGAGATATTCTGAGAGGTGCCTCAAGGAGTGGAGAATCTTGTCATGTGGAAGAACAGGAGGAGCAGGAGATGAGACGAGGACATTTTCATAAGAGCCCATCTCAACGTTTCTGAGAATAAAACCAATGCTAAGCTGTTTAAGTACATTCTTTCATGTTATCCGTGTTATATTTACATCCGTGTAAATGTAACCGATGTGAAACGGCTAGCTAGTTAGCGGTGGTGCGAGCTAATAGCGTTTCAATCGGTCACGTCACTTGCTCTGAGAGCTTGAAGTAGTTGTTCCCCTTGCTCTGCAAGGGCCGCGGCTTTTGTGCAGCGATGGGTAACGATGCTTCATGGGTGACTGTTGTTGATGTTTGCAGAGGGTCCCTGGTTCAAGCCCAGGTAGGGGTGAGGAGAGGGTAGGAAGCTATACCCTTACATAAAGTAATACTAAACATGGGCACATTTTCAAGCCAAGTTTTCCAAACACTCACATCCCCTCCCAATGATGACAAGTCAACAAATCAAGGTCAATGTCCTTTTAAACCCATTTCAAACCCATTTCTAACCCTGTTTATTATCATCAAGGAAATAGACTTTCAGATACAACTGTAGTTAACAGCTCATCCCCACCACAAGCCATTATTGACCCTTGCGGCTCAAAGTGAGTTGAAGGCCTGAAGAGAAAGAGCAGACATTTTGTTTTCTTGTCTCTGGCAGCACTTTGACTCAAGTGGTAATGACAGTTTGGCCTTATCCCCACTCTCCTAACCTCAGGGGGCGTGACAGTCTCTGGTAGGGCCTGAAAGGTCAGCCCCGTCATTCTGCTCCTGTCACTCTGGTGTATTTACAGGGGCCAGAGCCACTGCTCAGCCAGCAGTACAATTCTGACCACTGACTGCAACTTAAGTTGCCACATAGCCACTCAAAGCTACGGTCAGTCACTTTAACATTAAAAAAAAAAACTTTCCTGGCTAACCTATTGAAAATAATCTAGCTTTATCTGGGTGTCCATCGTGTCTTCAAAAGAGCCGACCAGAACACAAAGCACACTGTGCTAACATAGGCTATTCATCAGTGGAACACAATTGAATCAGGGTGCATTGCTAGGGGCACTTCTCAATAGTTCTGAGATGACCACCAGATCACCATTTTGTAAAAGAGAAGCAGGTGGAAGCTAGAATTGCAGGCACATTGGCTTTACTGTACTCAGGAGAGCTATGTGTGTGTTTACCAGGTATGAATGGGAAAGGGTTCTCCTTTCTCCTGCACCACCTGTCTGCATCACTAATGAAGAAAGTCTAGAAGGGTGGGGCACGACTGGAGGAATGAGATTAAGATGAAAATACAAGAACACTCCTCTTACAGAGTCCAAAGCCACCTCTCTTTCAATCCTCCTGCCATTACCTTCTGCTGTCATTTGATACAAAGACCAGAGGACAATGTAAGCCAGTGTTGATTCTGTACTAAAGAAGAAAGAACCACAGTCTTTCTAAAGCATAGGAGGGAGGGAGGGAGAATGACTGGATCTTCTTCCCTTCAAAGAATTCCGTTTAACACTTGATGATTCCCAGCAAAGCGAGTATTATGTTCAGCCTTCATTTTGCAGTGTTTTGTGAGAGATGTGTGTCCATATTGTTCCGTTAGAGGTAACAGACAATGAACAAGTCATATCCGACAGAAGGCAGTCTATTGGTTACAGTCTATTGGGGACAGTCTGTTGGTTACAGTCTATTTGTTACAGTCTGTTGGTTACAGTCTATTGGTTACAGTATATTGGGTACAGTCTATTGGTTACAGTCTATTGGTTACAGTCTATTGGTTACAGTCTATTGGGTACAGTCTATTGGGTACAGTCTTTTGGTTACAGTCTATTGGTTACAGTCTATTGGTTACAGTCTATTGGGTACAGTCTATTGGGTACAGTCTATTGGGTACAGTCTGTTGATTACAGTCTATTGGGTACAGTCTATTGGTTACAGTCTATTGGTTACAGTCTATTGGGTACAGTCTGTTGGTTACAGTCTATTGGGTACAGTCTATTGGGTACAGTCTATTGGGTACAGTCTGTTGGTTACAGTCTGTTGGTTACAGTCTATTGGTTACAGTCTATTGGTTACAGTCTATTGGTTACAGTTTATTGGGTACAGTCTATTGGGTACAGTCTATTGGTTACAGTCTATTGGTTACAGTCTGTTGGTTAACATTTTGTTGTTTAGCTACGTGAGGCGGGTCTCTATTTAAGAGCTTTGCTGCTTTGTATGATTTAACACATGAAATATATTAATTTTCATACTACAATATCTCACTTTTCTCCAGTAATGACCTCCCATGTGTCTTCTGAGCTATGGAGGAAAGCCAAGAGAAACCTTGGGTTACCAGGTGCCAACTCTCTAGCTCACGCTCGATGGGAGGAAAAACAACAATATAAACCCCTCCACGCTCTCCCTCAGATCAGTATTGAAACAGAGGGGTGGAGTCTCAGCAGGCGCCGGGTCACAGTATTCTACATCTCTGGCTCCACGATCTCCCTCAGATCAGTATTGAAACAGAGGGGTGGAGTCTCAGCAGGTGCCGGGTCACAGTATTCTACATCTCTGGCTCCACGATCTCCCTCAGATCAGTATTGAAACAGAGGGGTGGAGTCTCAGCAGGTGCCGGGTCACAGTATTCTACATCTCTGGCTCCACCCTCTCCCTCAGATCAGTATTGAAACAGAGGGGTGGAGTCTCAGCATGCGCCGGATAACAGTATTCTACATCTCTGGCTCCACCCTCTCCCTCAGATCAGTATTGAAACAGAGGGGTGGAGTCTCAGCATGCGCCGGGTAACAGTATTCTACATCTCTGGCTCCACCCTCTCTCTCAGATCAGTATTGAAACAGAGGGGTGGAGTCTCAGCAGGTGCCGGGTCACAGTATTCTACATCTCTGGCTCCACCCTCTCCCTCAGATCAGTATTGAAACAGAGGGGTGGAGTCTCAGCATGCGCCGGGTAACAGTATTCTACATCTCTGGCTCCACCCTCTCCCTCAGATCAGTATTGAAACAGAGGGGTGGAGTCTCAGCATGCGCCGGGTAACAGTATTCTACATCTCTGGCTCCACCCTCTCTCTCAGATCAGTATTGAAACAGAGGGATGGAGTCTCAGCATGCGCCGGGTCACAATATTCTACATCTCTGGCTCCACCCTCTCCCTCAGATCAGTATTGAAACAGAGGGGTGGAGTCTCAGCATGCGCCGGGTCACAGTATTCTACATCTCTGGCTCCACCCTCACTCTCAGATCAGTATTGAAACAGAGGGGTGGAGTCTCAGCAGGCGCCGGGTCACAGTATTCTACATCCCTGGCTCCACCCTCTCTCTCAGATCAGTATTGAAACAGAGGGGTGGAGTCTCAGCATGCGCCGGGTCACAGTATTCTACATCTCTGGCTCCACCCTCTCTCTCAGATCAGTATTGAAACAGAGGGGTGGAGTCTCAGCAGGCGCCGGGTCACAGTATTCTACATCTCTGGCTCCACCCTCTCTCTCAGATCAGTATTGAAACAGAGGGGTGGAGTCTCAGCAGGTGCCGGGTCACACTATTCTACATCTACAGAGTTTCTTACTATTCCAGGTGTCCTTTGTTCGGATGCTTCTGTTGCTCACCTCTGTGAACCCTCGGCTCATTACTGGCCAACCCTGTTCGCTAATGAGAGAGAGAGACGAAGAGGCAGGCACTGCATATACGTCCTCCCGAGAGGCTCAGCAGTCTAAGGCCCTGCATTGCAGTGTTGTGGCGTCACTACAGCCTGGGGTCCCATAGGGCGGTGCAGAATTGGCCCAGCGTCGTGAGGGTTTGGCCGGGGGCGCTTTACTTGGCTTATCACGCTCTAGTGACTCCTTGTGGCTGGCCAGGTGCCAACACATTTGTGCGGCTGGCTTCCGGGTTAAGCAGACGCGTGTTAAGAAGCATGGTTTGGCCGGACGACGCATGACTCGACCTTCGCCTCTCCCAAGCCTTTTGGGGAGTTGCAGTGATGAGACAAGATCGTAATATCATGACATTTTGGAGAGAATTTTTTTTACCCCCATTCGTTTTTTTACATTATAATAATAATAATAATTATAATAACAACAAAAGCAATCCAAAACACAGAACATTGTAAGCAGGCAACAACCAAAGCTATTGAGTGTACAGTTGTCGTCAGATCCAGTGGACAGGAGGACAGACTTAACATAGGCCTTTGAAAGCTTTTCGGAACGGCTCAGTCTTAAGCTGGTAAACAAAGACAACTGTGGTAAGACTGCCTTAGGATTGGCAGTATTCTGTAAGTTAGGCTATAACTTGACCTCACAAACAAATGCTTACATTGTCCAAATTACAACAGCCTGAGATACGCTCATTCCCCAAAACCACTCATATTAGTAAATGAGTTAGGAAACCTGTCAACTGACGTGAGTCCACCTGAAAGGAGTACGTTATGAGATGGGTCATTGGAATTCAGTGTAGGTATCTATTGAACAATCTCTGGTTTCCCTATCAAACTCTGGTTTCTCTATCATCTCTGGTTTCCCTATCAAACTCTGGTTTCTCTATCATCTCTGGTTTCCCTATCAAACTCTGGTTTCCTTATCAACTCTGGTTTCCCTATCATCTCTGGTTTCCCTATCATCTCTGGTTTCCCTATCATCTCTGGTTTCTCTATCATCTCTGGTTTCTCTATCATCTCTGGTTTCTCTAACATCTCTGGTTTCTCTATCATCTCTGTTTCCCTATCATATCTGGTTTCCCTATCATCTCTGGTTTCCTATCATCTTATCATCTCTGGTTTCCCTATCATCTCTGGTTTCCCTATCATCTCTGGGTTCCTACCAAACTCTGTTTTCCTGTCATCTCTGGTTTCTCTATCATCTCTGGTTTCTCTATCATCTCTGGTTTCTCTAACATCTCTGGTTTCTCTATCATCTCTGTTTCCCTATCATATCTGGTTTCTCTATCATCTCTGTTTCCCTATCATCTCTGGTTTCTCTATCATCTCTGGTTTCTCTATCATCTCTGGTTTCTCTATCATCTCTGGTTTCCCTATCATCTCTGGTTTCCCTATCATCTCTGTTTCCCTATCATATCTGGTTTCCCTATCATCTCTGGTTTCCCTATCATCTTATCATCTCTGGTTTCCCTATCATCTCTGGTTTCCCTATCATCTCTGGGTTCCCTACCAAACTCTGTTTTTCCTGTCATCTCTGGTTTCTGTATCATCTCTATCGGCTCCAAAATCTGTAATGAATCGACAATAAGATATCCCCCATGAGTTAATAACAGAGCCCATGAGTTAAATAACAGAGCCCATGAGTTGATAACAGAGCCCATGAGTTGATAACAGAGCCCATGAGTTAATAACTGAGCCCATGAGTTAATAGCAGGGCCCGTGAGTTAATAGCAGGGCCCGTGAGTTAATAACAGAGCCCATGAGTTAATAACTGAGCCCATGAGTTAATAGCAGGGCCCGTGAGTTAATAACAGATCCCACGAGTTAGTAACTGAGCCCACGAGTTAATAACAGAGACCATGAGTTAATAACAGAGCCTATGAGTTAATAACAGAGCCCATGAGTTAATAACTGAGCCCATGAGTTAATAACAGAGCCCATATGTTAATAACAGAGCCCATGAGTTAATAACAGAGCCCACGAGTTAATAACTGAGCCCATGAGTTAATAACAGAGACCATGAGTTAATAACAGAGACCATGAGTTAATAACAGAGACCATGAGTTAATAACAGAGCCCGTGAGTTAATAACAGAGCCCGTGAGTTAATAACAGAGCCCATGAGTTAATAACAGAGCCCATGAGTTAATAACATAGGCAATGAGTTAATAACTGAGCCCATGAGTTAATAACAGAGGCCATGAGTTTATAACAGAGCCCATGAGTTAATAACAGAGCCCATGAGTTAATAACAGAGCCCATGAGTTAATAACAGAGCCCATGAGTTAATAACAGAGCCCACGAGTTAATAACTGAGCCCACGAGTTAATAACTGAGCCCACGAGTTAATAACAGAGACCATGAGTTAATAACAGAGCCCGTGAGTTAATAACAGAGCCCGTGAGTTAATAACAGAGCCCGTGAGTTAATAACAGAGCCCATGAGTTAATAACAGAGCCCATGAGTTAATAACATAGGCAATGAGTTAATAACTGAGCCCATGAGTTAATAACAGAGGCCATGAGTTTATAACAGAGCCCATGAGTTAATAACAGAGCCCATGTGTTAATAACAGAGCCCATGAGTTAATACCAGAGCCCATGAGTTAATAACAGAGCCCATGAGTTAATAACAGAGCTCATGAGTTAATAACAGAGCCCATGAGTTAATCAAATCAAATCACATTTATTTATATAGCCCTTCGTACATCAGCTGATATCTCAAAGTGCTGTACAGAAACCCAGCCTAAAACCCCAAACAGCAAGCAATGCAGGTGTAGAAGCACGGTGGCTAGGAAAAACTCCCTAGAAAGGCCAAAACCTAGGAAGAAACCTAGAGAGGAACCAGGCTATGTGGGGTGGCCAGTCCTCTTCTGGCTGTGCCGGGTGGAGATTATAACAGAACATGGCCAAGATGTTCAAATGTTCATAAATGACCAGCATGGTCGAATAATAATAGGGCAGAACAGTTTTAACTGGAGCAGCAGCACAGTCAGGTGGAAGTTGAAACTGGAACAGCAGCATGGTGGCCAGGTGGACTGGGGACAGCAAGGAGTCATCATGTCAGGTGGTCCTGGGGCATGGTCCTAGGGCTCAGGTCCTCCGAGAGAGAGAAAGAAAGAGAGAAGGAGAGAATTAGAGAACGCACACTTAGATTCACACAGGACACCGAATAGGACAGGAGAAGTACTCCAGATATAACAAACTGACCCCAGCCCCCCGACACATAAACTACTGCAGCATAAATACTGGAGGCTGAGACAGGAGGGGTCAGGAGACACTGTGGCCCCATCCGAGGACACCCCCGGACAGGGCCAAACAGGAAGGATATAACCCCACCCACTTTGCCAAAGCACAGCCCCCACACCACTAGAGGGATATCTTCAACCACCAACTTACCATCCTGAGACAAGGCTGAGTATAGCCCACAAAGATCTCCGCCACGGCACAACCCAAGGGGGGGGCGCCAACCCAGACAGGATGGCCACAACAGTGAATCAACCCACTCAGGTGACGCACCCCCTCCAGGGACGGCATGAGAGAGCCCCAGTAAGCCAGTGACTCAGCCCCTGTAATAGGGTTAGAGGCAGAGAATCCCAGTGGAAAGAGGGGAACCGGTCAGGCAGAGACAGCAAGGGCGGTTCGTTGCTCCAGAGCCTTTCCGTTCACCTTCCCACTCCTGGGCCAGACTACACTCAATCATATGACCCACTGAAGAGATGAGTCACAATATCTCTATACTCTCTACACTCGCCAGTTTTAGCTTTAGCCAGCACCATCTTCAGATTAGCCTTAACGTCGGTAGCCCTGCCCCCGGGTAAACAGTGTATGATCGCTGGATGATTCGCTTTAAGTCTAATACTGCGGGTAATGGAGTCGCCAATGACTAGAGTTTTCAATTTGTCAGAGCTAATGGTGGGAAGCTTCGGCGTCTCAGACCCCGTAACGGGAGGAGAGAAGACTCGGCCTCTGACACCGACCCGCTGCTTAATGGGGAAAACCGGTTGAAAGTTTCTGTCGGCTGACTGAGCGACACCGGTTGAGCGTTCCTACAGCATTTCCTTCCAGAAACCGTGAGAAAGTTGTCCGGCTGCGGGGACTGTGCCAGGGGATTTATACTACTATCTGTACTTACTGGTGGCACAGACGCTGTTTCATCCTTTCCTACACTGATATTACCCTTGCCTAACGATTGCGTCTGAAGCCGGGCTTGCAGCACAGCTATCCTCGCCGTAAGACGAGTACAGCGGCTGCAATTAGAAGGCATCATGTTAATGTTACTACTTAGCTTCGGCTGTTGGAGGTCCTGACGAATCGTGTCCAGATAAAGCGTCCGGAGTGAAAAAGTTGAGGAAAAAATAAATAAATATATGAACGGTAATTAAAAAGTGAAAACCGTAAAGTTGTCAGGTAGCAAAATAGGTTGGCAACAAAACGCACAGCAACTCGAAAACAAGCCTGCAAGTTGTGACCGGAAATTACGTAGTCAGAGCAGAGTTAATAACAGAGGCAATGAGTTAATAACAGAGGCAATGAGTTAATAACAGAGGCCATGAGTTAATAACAGAGGCCATGAGTTAATAACAGAGGCCATGAGTTAATAACAGAGGCCATGAGTTAATAACAGAGGCCATGAGTTAATAACAGAGGCCATGAGTTAATAACAGAGGCCATGAGTTAATAACAGAGGCCATGAGTTAATAACAGAGCCCATGAGTTAATAACTGAGCCCATGAGTTAATAACTGAGGCATGAGTTAATAACTGAGCCCATGAATGATGTCTTGCCCTGGCAAGCCTAACCCTCCACTACATAAGAGAATATTGCACAGGTGGGAAGGCTGCAGGAATGCAATTCAACATAAAATGAACAGAAGACAAAAGGCATGTTGATATGGTCAAAATAATATATTGAATCATTGTGTTAATGCTGTTGTACCTTGAGTGTTTTAATCATGAAATGTGGTTCAGTATAATGGAGAGAGAAACACACAACAGTTGGTAGTAGACTGTGTGATGTTCCAGGTACAGTAGGATACGACCAGGAACAGATAAACAACTGACGCTCTGAAACACTTTAGTCGGGTTACATTTTATATTCAAGTCTCATCTGTGTCTAAACAGCGCAAGGAATATAAATGGTTTTTGAGACAGTGTAATCACTCTCCATCCCCTATCAATACAGCCCATAACAACAGGTTAATAACTCTCCATCCCCTATCAATACATCCCATAACAACAGGTTAATAACTCTCCATCCCCTATCAATACATCCCATAACAACAGGTTAATCACTCTCCATCCCCTATCAATACATCCCATAACAACAGGTTAATCACTCTCCATCCCCTATAGACAATACAGCCCATAACAACAGGTTAATAACTCTCCATCCCCTATCAATACATCCCATAACAACAGGTTAATAACTCTCCATCCCCTATCAATACATCCCATAACAACAGGTTAATAACTCTCCATCCCCTATCAATACATCCCATAACAACAGCTTCATCACTCTCCATCCCCTATCAATACATCCCATAACAACAGGTTAATAACTCTCCATCCCCTATAGACAATACAGCCCATAACAACAGCTTCATCACTCTCCATCCCCTATCAATACATCCCATAACAACAGCTTCATCACTCTCCGTCCCCTATAGACAATACAGCCCATAACAACAGCTTCATCACTCTCCATCCCCTATAGACAATACAGCCCATAACAACAGCTTCATCACTCTCCATCCCCTATCAATACATCCCATAACAACAGGTTAATAACTCTCCATCCCCTATCAATACATCCCATAACAACAGGTTAATAACTCTCCATCCCCCTATAGACAATACAGCCCATAACAACAGCTTAATCACTCTCCATCCCCTATCAATACAGCCCATAACAACAGGTTAATAACTCTCCATCCCCCTATAGACAATACAGCCCATAACAACAGCTTAATCACTCTCCATCCCCCTATAGACAATACAGCCCATAACAACAGGTTAATAACTCTCCATCCCCCTATAGACAATACAGCCCATAACAACAGCTTAATCACTCTCCATCCCCTATCAATACAGCCCATAACAACAGGTTAATAACTCTCCATCCCCCTATAGACAATACAGCCCATAACAACAGCTTAATCACTCTCCATCCCCCTATAGACAATACAGCCCATAACAACAGCTTAATCACTCTCCATCCCCCTATAGACAATACAGCCCATAACAACAGGTTAATCACTCTCCATCCCCTATAGACAATACAGCCCATAACAACAGGTTAATAACTCTCCATCCCCCTATAGACAATACAGCCCATAACAACAGGTTAATAACTCTCCATCCCCTATCAATACATCCCATAACAACAGGTTAATAACTCTCCATCCCCCTATAGACAATACAGCCCATAACAACAGGTTAATAACTCTCCATCCCCTATAGACAATACAGCCCATAACAACAGGTTAATCACTCTCCATCCCCCTATAGACAATACATCCCATAACAACAGGTTAATCACTCTCCATCCCCTATAGACAATACATCCCATAACAACAGGTTAATCACTCTCCATCCCCTATAGACAATACATCCCATAACAACAGGTTAATAACTCTCCATCCCCTATAGACAATACAGCCCATAACAACAGGTTAATAACTCTCCATCCCCTATCAATACATCCCATAACAACAGGTTAATAACTCTCCATCCCCTATCAATACATCCCATAACAACAGGTTAATAACTCTCCATCCCCCTATAGACAATACAGCCCATAACAACAGCTTAATCACTCTCCATCCCCTATCAATACAGCCCATAACAACAGGTTAATAACTCTCCATCCCCCTATAGACAATACAGCCCATAACAACAGCTTAATCACTCTCCATCCCCTATAGACAATACAGCCCATAACAACAGGTTAATAACTCTCCATCCCCCTATAGACAATACAGCCCATAACAACAGCTTAATCACTCTCCATCCCCTATCAATACAGCCCATAACAACAGGTTAATAACTCTCCATCCCCCTATAGACAATACAGCCCATAACAACAGCTTAATCACTCTCCATCCCCTATAGACAATACAGCCCATAACAACAGCTTAATCACTCTCCATCCCCCTATAGACAATACAGCCCATAACAACAGGTTAATCACTCTCCATCCCCTATAGACAATACAGCCCATAACAACAGGTTAATAACTCTCCATCCCCCTATAGACAATACAGCCCATAACAACAGGTTAATAACTCTCCATCCCCTATCAATACATCCCATAACAACAGGTTAATAACTCTCCATCCCCCTATAGACAATACAGCCCATAACAACAGGTTAATAACTCTCCATCCCCTATAGACAATACAGCCCATAACAACAGGTTAATCACTCTCCATCCCCCTATAGACAATACATCCCATAACAACAGGTTAATCACTCTCCATCCCCTATCAATACATCCCATAACAACAGCTTCATCACTCTCCATCCCCCTATAGACAATACAGCCCATAACAACAGGTTAATAACTCTCCATCCCCTATAGACAATACAGCCCATAACAACAGGTTAATCACTCTCCATCCCCCTATAGACAATACATCCCATAACAACAGGTTAATAACTCTCCATCCCCTATCAATACATCCCATAACAACAGGTTAATAACTCTCCATCCCCTATCAATACAGCCCATAACAACAGCTTAATAACTCTCCATCCCCCTATAGACAATACAGCCCATAAACACAGTGTAATCACTCTCCATCCCCTATAGACAATACAGCCCATAACAACAGGTTAATAACTCTCCATCCCCCTATAGACAATACATCCCATAACAACAGCTTCATCACTCTCCATCCCCTATAGACAATACAGCCCATAACAACAGGTTAATAACTCTCCATCCCCATATAGACAATACAGCCCATAACAACAGCTTAATAACTCTCCATCCCCCTATAGACAATACAGCCCATAACAACAGGTTAATCACTCTCCATCCCCCTATAGACAATACAGCCCATAACAACAGGTTAATAACTCTCCATCCCCCTATAGACAATACAGCCCATAACAACAGCTTCATCACTCTCCATCCCCCTATAGACAATACAGCCCATAACAACAGCTTAATAACTCTCCATCCCCTATAGACAATACAGCCCATAACAACAGGTTAATCACTCTCCATCCCCCTATAGACAATACAGCCCATAACAACAGCTTAATAACTCTCCATCCCCCTATAGACAATACAGCCCATAACAACAGGTTAATAACTCTCCATCCCCTATCAATACATCCCATAACAACAGCTTAATAACTCTCCATCCCCTATAGACTATACAGCCCATAACAACAGCTTAATAACTCTCCATCCCCTATCAATACATCCCATAACAACAGCTTAATAACTCTCCATCCCCTATCAATACAGCCCATAACAACAGCTTAATAACTCTCCATCCCCTATAGACAATACAGCCCATAACAACAGCTTAATAACTCTCCATCCCCTATAGACAATACATCCCATAACAACAGGTTAATAACTCTCCATCCCCTATAGACAATACAGCCCATAACAACAGCTTAATCACTCTCCATCCCCTATCAATACAGCCCATAACAACAGCTTAATCACTCTCCATCCCCCTATAGACAATACAGCCCATAACAACAGTTTAATCACTCTCCATCCCCTATAGACAATACAGCCCATAACAACAGGTTAATCACTCTCCATCCCCCTATAGACAATACAGCCCATAACAACAGGTTAATAACTCTCCATCCCCTATAGACAATACAGCCCATAACAACAGGTTAATAACTCTCCATCCCCCTATAGACAATACAGCCCATAACAACAGGTTAATAACTCTCCATCCCCTATAGACAATACAGCCCATAACAACAGGTTAATAACTCTCCATCCCCCTATAGACAATACAGCCCATAACAACAGCTTAATCACTCTCCATCCCCTATAGACAATACAGCCCATAATCACAGTTTAACGACTCTCCATCCCCTATAGACAATACAGCCCATAACAACAGCTTCATCACTCTCCATCCCCCTATAGACAATACAGCTCATAACAACAGCTTAATCACTCTCCATCCCCTATAGACTATAAAGCCCATAACAACAGCTTCATCACTCTCCATCCCCCTATAGACAATACAGCCCATAAACACAGTGTAATCACTCTCCATCCCCCTATAGACAATACAGCCCATAAACACAGTGTAATCACTCTCCATCCCCTATAGACTATAAAGCCCATAACAACAGCTTCATCACTCTCCATCCCCCTATAGACAATACAGCCCATAAACACAGTGTAATCACTCTCCATCCCCTATAGACAATACAGCCCATAAACACAGTGTAATCACTCTCCATCCCCTATAGACAATACAGCCCATAAACACAGTGTAATCACTCTCCATCCCCCTATAGACAATACAGCCCATAAACACAGTGTAATCACTCTCCATCCCCTATAGACAATACAGCCCATAAACACAGTGTAATCACTCTCCATCCCCTATAGACAATACAGCCCATAAACACAGTGTAATCACTCTCCATCCCCTATAGACTACAAAGCCCATAACAACAGCTTCATCACTCAATATTCCAGTCACTAATCTACTGGAACTGGCCTCAGTGCAGGAACCCTAATAGAGACAAAGCACACGTGCGAAACTGGGACAATATTCCACTGAAGGACTGAATATCTGCTTCCCTTCTCCCTGAAAAATTGTCTGTATTGGGGGCTCGGTTTGTTACGCAGGCAAATGCAGAAGGTGTGTTTCACTCCCCAGACTGAGTGGCACTGACTGGAGTTTTTCTCTAGTTGAGTTTGTGTTATGGATGCACTCTGGTAATAAGGACTAATGTAATGGTGTTTGACTATCTCTGGGAGCTGAAGCTCTCCATCTCACTCCAGGACTGTTTTGTGGATTTCTCTCTTGTCCTGTTCAGATTATTTTGTTTCCTGCTGAGTGGAGGACGGCTCATAATAATGTCTGGAATGGAGCAAATGGAATGGCATCAAACACATGGAAACCATGGAAACCATGTTTGACATATTTGATAGCATTCCACTGATTCCGCTCCAGCCATTACCAAGAGCCCATCCTCTCCAATTAAGGTGCCACCAAACTCCTGTGTTGGAGAGTGACACGCACACACGCACACACACACACACACACACACACACACACGCAGTTGCAGACCCTTTCCCTTCATTGACTCCTTTAACATGTACATAGCCACCCAATCCTCCTACCTGATATTGTAGCCTTTTCAGACCAACTCAGAGCATACAGGTACTGAGAAATAATGGATAGTGCTGAGTGTAGTTAATACATTACACCTCCTGCACAAACCTCCAACGTATTTAACTTTTTGAAGACAACCCTTCACTTTCATTATCACATTTCTGCAAATCTTTCTTTTTTTTTTTTAAAGCCGCCACAAATCAACAAGACCATAAATCCATGTGGCGAGGGCGAATGGGAGCTTTAAGTGTCAACGTTGCAGATTTATTTCTGTTGATTAGCATAGAAAAGAGCCCGGGTTGCATGTGACGGTGCGAGGGAAGGGGAAAATAAGGGGCCTTTCGATTGTGACACTTCGAGTTCCAGATCAGTGGTTTAATTAGGGCACGTATTCTATAACGGCTCTCTCATAACCTTTATTTTACCATATCGCCATGGAGACCATGCTAAGGTAAGCAGTTGATCTCATTAAAACTCTAGACAACAGTTACAGTAAATCCTTGAGACACATCGCCTTGAAAAGTTAAGATTGCAACGGGGGAGCACCCACCCAACCGAGAAAACCCCCCTTGTTTTCCACTTTCTTCTACTTTTCTGAATGACTATTCCCTAGCACTGAAGTATTGTATGGCCTACTTCATTAACATGAACATGGAATTCAGAAAGCTGCAATACATACATATGTATCAGGAGAGACCTCGAAACTCTGGAGGATGAGTTAGCTGTCAGAGGTCACGTTACATCACGGTTCACAGCTTTTTAAGATGGCAATGAATCATTCTCAACTGTTTTGTCTCCATAACCAAACATTTTGTCCATAAGCGAGCACTTGACCACATATATGGACCTAACAATTAAATTATAGCATCATGTTATAGCTCTTCTCCCTATACAAGAAACTTCTCAGTTTGTGAATACACCAAACCAGTATAGTACTAATGCCATACAATTTCATCGTAAATACCAAACAAATACCAACATAACCTTTTTACAACCATTATGGAAAGTCCTCTACTAATTTCCACCAATGCTAAAAAGACAAACTGTGGAGGACACAAAGAACACAAAGAAACAGGGCTACGTTCCAGAACACAAAGAAACAGGGCTACGTTCCAGAACACAAAGAAACAGGGATACGTTCCAGAACACAAAGAAACAGGGCTACGTTCCAGAACACAAAGAAACAGGGCTACGTTCCAGAACACAAAGAAACAGGGCTACGTTCCAGAACACAAAGAAAGAAAAGAAAAGCATAACCTTACATATGCAGCACTCCATCACTCTCCTTCTTGGTCAAATAGCCCTTACACTGCCTGGAGGGGTGTTGGGTCATTGTCCTGTTGAAAAACAGATGATAGTCCCACTAAGCGCAAACCAGATGGAATGGCGTACCGCTGCAGAATACTGTGATAGCCATGCTGGTTAAGTGTGCCTTGAATTCTAAATAAATCACTGACAGTATCACCAGGAAATCACCCGCACACCATTACACCTCCTCCATGCTTCACGGTGGGAACCGCACATGCAGAGATCCTCCGTTCACCTACTCCGTGTCTCACAAAGACACGGAGGTTGGAACCAAAAATCATCAGACCAAAGGACAGATTTTGGTATAATGTCCATTGCTCATGTTTTTGGCCCAATCAAGTCTCTTCTTCTTATTGGTGTCCTTTAGTAGAGGTTTCTTTGCAGCAATACAACCATGAAGGCCTGATACACGCAGTCTCCTCTGAAAAGTTGATGTCGAGATGTGTCTGTTACTTGAACTACATGAAGCATTTATTTGGGCTGCAATCTGAGGCTGGTAACTCTACTGAAATTATCCTCTGTAGCAGAGGTAACTCTGGGTCTTCCTTTCCTGTGGCGGTCCACATGAGAGCCAGTTTCATCATAGTGTTTGATGGTTTTTGCGACTGTTCTTGAAGAAACTTTCAAAGTTCTTGACATTTTCGGGGATTGACTAAAATCTTAAAATAATGTTGGACTATCTTTTCTCTTTGCTTATTTGATCTGTTCTTGCCATAATAAGGACTTGGTCTTTTACCAAATAGGGCTATCTTCTGTATTCCAACTCTACCTTGTCACAACACAACTGACTGGCTCAAACGCATTAAGAAGTAAAGAAATTCTATAAATTAACTTTTAACAAGGCACACCTGTTAATTGAAATGCATTCCAGGTGACTACCTCATGAAGCTGGTTGAGAGAATGCCAAATGTGTGCAAAGCTGTAATGTTGGCAAAGGGTGGCTACTTTGAAGAATCTCGAAAATAAAATATATTTTGATTTCTTTAACACTTTTTTGCTTACTACATGATGCCATATGTGTCATTTCATAGTTTTGATGTCCACTATTATTCTACAATGTAGAAAATAGTTTTTAAAAAATTAAGAAAAACCTTTGAATGAGTAGGTGTGTCTAAACCTTTGATTGGTAGTGTGTGTGTGTGTGTGTGAGTGTATATATCTATAATCCATCTCATATTTTAATGTGTGAGTTGTCATCTTGACTTTGCAGTGTTAGCTCTCCAGCATGCAGTCCCCCAGATGGGGCAGGCAGATGGGAGATGGTATCAAGACTCTTATCAGAGATTCACTCTGAGCCGAGAGAGAGTGAGAGAAAAAGATAAAGAGAGAGAGAGAGTGAGAGAAAAAAAAAGAGAGAGAGTGATAGAAAGAGAGAGAGAGAGAGTGAGAGAACAAAAAGAGAGAGAGAGAGAGAGAGAGAGTGATAGAGAGAAAAAGAGAGAGAGAGTGAGAGAGAGAGAAAAAGAGAGAGAGAGAGAGAGAGTGAGAGAAAGAGAGAGTGAGAGAAAAAGAGAGAGAGAGGAAGAGAGAGAGAGGTTTGGCACGGAAAGAGGCTTGTCTTTTAGTGTGAACTGTGATTTGCTTTTCAGTTGTTCAAGTAACTTGCCCTTAACCATGCCGCCATACTAACTAACGTCTAATAATTGATGCTGAGTTGGTGTGAAATCGAGCATGTAAATAGTGGATTTCCAGGATAAAGGCTACAAAACATTCTAAGGGAAGCATTCCAGTCTGCCCCCACTGCTGTAGATAGAATGCCCTACACCAGACATATTAGATCTATCTACAGCAGTGGGGGGAGACTGGAATGCTTCCCTTAGAATGTCCTATACCAGTATGAAATGCAGACTATGCTGTGTTGTCTGGTGGCAGGCCACCCAGCCCTGTCTCCTCTGTGCTAGAGCTGTTCACTCAGCTGTCACAGTGGAAGACTCTGTGCCTCACTTCACACAGTCCCTCACTTCACACAGTCCCTCAGCTGAGGTAAAGTTGAGAGAGAGAGAGAGAGAGAGAGAGATGTAGGGAGAAAAAGTTTTTGGAAGCCAGAGAGAGAAAAAAGAGGGAGAGAGGGAGGGCAGAGAATTCGAGAGGGAAGGAGAGAGAGCGTTTTCCTCTGATCTAACCTGTGTACTGCATGGCACTAAAGGTCTTTCTAGATGTGGATCCCCTGAGGAAGACTCTGTGCCTCTGCTACTAGAGATAGCTCCAGGCCACGCTGTAGCCTGCGGGAGGCTGGGAGATAAAACTGAGGAAGTGTGTGTGTGTGTGTTTTTACAGTATGTGTTTATATAAGGTTTTTTTAAATGATATTTAAGCAGGAAATTGCAACGCATATCAGGAACTCCCGGCATGACTGGGTGAAGGAGGACTGGAGAGTACAGGAGGGAGTGCAGGAGGGCTGGTGGTGAAAGGAGAGTACAGGAGGTATGGGGAGGAAAGGGGAGTACAGGAGGGGGTGCAGGAGGGCCTGGGAGGACGGGAGAGACAGGGGGGACAGGGAGCACTTGGGGAGTATAGCTCTCTCCTGGTTCCCATCTCTCAGTCTTTTGGCAGATCATCAGAGGCCAGGAGATAAGGCTGCACACATGCTTTGCGTTCGGTGTGCTGGCTGTGGTTTACACAGAGACAGCTGGTTAGCTGGCTGATTGGCTGGCTGGTTGGTTGGCTGGTTGGCTGGCTGGTTGGTTGGCTGGTTGGTTGGCTGGTTGGCTGGTTGGCTGGTTGGTTGGTTGGCTGGTTGGTAGGCTGGTTGGCTGGTTGGCTGGCTGGCTGGCTGGTTGGTTGGCTGGTTGGCTGGTTGGTTGGTTGGCTGGTTGGCTGGCTGGTTGGCTGGTTGGTTGGCTGGTTGGCTGGTTGGTTGGCTGGCTGGTTGGCTGGCTGGTTGGCTGGTTGGCTGGCTGGCTGGTTGGCTGGTTGGTTGGCTGGCTGGTTGGTTGGCTGGCTGGTTGGCTGGTTGGTTGGCTGGCTGGTTGGTTGGCTGGTTGGTTGGCTGGCTGGTTGGCTGGCTGGTTGGCTGGCTGGCTGGTCGGCTGGCTGGTTGGCTGGCTGGTCGGCTGGCTGGCTGGCTGGTCGGCTGGCTGGTTGGCTGGTTGGTTGGCTGGCTGGTTGGTTGGCTGGTTGGTTGGCTGGCTGGTTGGCTGGCTGGTCGGCTGGCTGGTTGGCTGGCTGGTCGGCTGGCTGGCTGGTCGGCTGGCTGGTTGGCTGGTTGGTTGGCTGGTTGGCTGGTTGGCTGGTTGGCTGGCTGCAGGGAGGAGAACAGACACTTTAGAGGAACTCAGTGTCCTAGTAGTCCTTCCAGCCTTCAGCTGCTGGGTTGCTTCCAATTGGACACTAGTATTATTTCACCATGCTTCAAGCACTTCCTGGTCCATTGACTTCTCAAAGGGGCTATATTAACAAGACTATTATCGCCTCAACAGTTTACAGTAATAGTTTGAGCTGCATTCTGAGTTGAGATCAGCACTGTGCCAAGTGCAAAAAAGTACCATAAACCTAATAATCTGGTAGTGTGATTTCATTTGAAATCTTTCTTCAACAATGTGTGTTAGTTATGAGGAGATTACTAAACTAGAGTTTAGTAAACTGATCAATGCATAGATAGTCGGCTCATTATAACACACATTGTTTCAAATTGTTTAATTTGAAGTCAAGTGTATGGTAAATGTTACACTTTTGCTTTTGCAATAAAAACATTTGCAGTCAGACTTTTGTCATTGGGAGACTTGTACAAAAATACTAGTTATGGCCAAGGACCTCAGGTCAGAATACCGCCTCTTTTTAGTTGATAAAAAGAGTTATTTGAACAGCTACATATCTCCGTGCCCCCATCATACCCCCATGTGAGAGTAGATGAGCCACAGGAAGGGAGAGAACGACGGGGATGTTAAGCTGCATGTTGTCTCGCGCCGATGTCCTTGACATTTATTCTGTTCATGTCATTTCCCATGAAGCAGCCGTCTCTAACCCACTCATATGAGCCAGCTCATTTGGCTCTGTGTCAATTTTAGCGCTTAGTCATTGTTTGCGGATCAGGCAGGCGTGTTGCCCTTTTCAACGGGAGCTATCGCTGTCTCCGTGACAACCCATTACCACCTAATTAGCATTTGGGATTAATTGGCCATCTTGTTAACTGTAACCTCTAAATGTTATGATAAAGCCACAGAGCAATTAAAACGAGTGGGGAGAGGAATGAATGTGGGACAAACAACAAGATGGGGGGAAGAATGGGTAGAGTTGCTGGTCACTGGTCTACTGGATTGAAATCAGAGGAAGTCGGACCTGAAAACTGCTGGATTCGCAGGTCAAGACGACAGAGGCCTTGTAGTGGTGGGCTTGGCCAGCCAACTGAGCACACTAGCTGATGTTAGCACCATGTAGGGACGCTGTTAGCAAAACCACCCCGACTACCAACCACTGACCTCCTATTGGAGTAATGACAGAGGGGTAAGTACTTTGGCCTAAAAAACAGCTGGACAGGACCATAACCTTTCAATTTTTGGCACTGCACATTCTGTGCTCACTCTGACCTACAAAGAATTAATTACTCCGGGCATCCCAAGAATCAGCTCCCACTGAGGCAGCTGAAACAGCTGCTGTTTTCAGTTAAAGGTGATTTGTTCGAGTTTTGAGAGGGGAAAACGTTTTGATGTAACAGGCTCTGCTGTCAAGTAACTGTTTGGGAATGCCACCTCGTGCTTCTCTAATTTGTGAATCAATGTTCGACCTGGACGGTATAGCAGAGAAGAAAATGACATCAGACAGACAAGAGGAAATTAAATAAACCAACCCTAAAAAAAATCTAATCTGATAATGAATAATCTGAATAATCTGATATAATACAATCTGAACTAATCCCAGGAGATCATGGCAACACATACTTGTACAGTGCTTAATGTATTATGTTACAAAAGTGGGATTAAAATGAATTTAATTGTCGTTGTGGTTAAAAATCTACACAAAATACTCAGTAATGTCAAAATGGAAGAAAAATTCAAACATTTTTTAAAGATTTCAAAGAAAAAATCAAACAGAAATGTAACTTGATTCGATAAGTATTCGCTCCTCTGTTAGAAGGACCTCTGCCAGCGATTACAGAGGTGAGTCATCTTGGTCACACAAGAGCTTTGCACACCTGTATTGTGCAATATTTGCCCGTGGTTCTTTTCAAAATTGTCAAGGTGTTAGGGATCATGGCTAGAGAGCAATTTTCAAGTCTCGCAATAGATTTCCAAGCAGATTTACATCTAAACTGTAACCTGGCCCTCAGGAACATTCCCTGTCTTATTGGTAAGCAACTCCAGTGTAGACTTGGCCTTGTGTTGTAGGTTATTGTTCTGCTGAAAGGTGAATTCCTCTCTCAGTGTCTGGTGTACAGCAGACTGAAGCAGGTTTTCCTCTATTTTGCCTGTGCTTGGCTCCATCCCGTTTCTTTTTATCCTGAAAAACTCCCCAGTCTTTGCCAATGTTAAGCATACCCCTACCATGATGAAGCCACCACCATGTTTTTCACATGTGAGGAGAATAACGTTATTTTAACCCCACATGTAAATCTGTAATTCCTCATGTGAAACTGATATTTGTGAAGGTTTTATTTTTAATTTTTTACATGGGAACCTGCAAATTAGATTTTCACATATGATTGATTTTGACATGTGAACTTGACAGGACAGTCAGACACTTTTCCTCGTTTTTCTTTCATCAGAATTCCCTCTTCTTTCCATCCCTCCATCCCTTTCACTTTGAGCACAGCATCACTGAAGGCCCCCGGTCCCACAACAGGGCTTCTGCTGGCTGCTGTCATCCATCCTAAAGGTCTTCCCACGCAGGTGCAGGTCTGATCCAGCGGCTGCCTGAAAACACCATTAAGATCATGGTCCCAACCCAACCTGTCTTTGTTCTCCTGTCTTTCCATGTCATCTCTCTTCTTTTTCATCCTCTCACGTGCCAAAGAGTTGAATTATTTCCTGATGAATTCTCTCCTTCCATAATGTTGTAAACCGTGTTTGTCTCCCTATCTGTATTAATGTGTGGGTAATAGAATGCTGAGTGTGCTTGGAGACATTCTTCACTCATTATCATCAGCCCATTCTGTATTAAACTACACCAACACCATGTCTTATTCCTCACAACCATCTGGGAAATCAACTTATTGCAGACCAAAGTGTTATTGAGCTGGAAATTGTTCAGTGCAATGTGATTTCTGTGAGTCCATTTGGCGTTCATTTCTCAAGGGTGTGAGGAAGGCTTTGGGCTTGGTGGAAGGAAGGCAGGGGACACTTGACTTGTGCTGACTTTAAATCGAGGAGGTGTAGATGTATCCACAAGATAACTATAGCACACAAATCTAGCTGAACAGCGGCTGACTACTTTGAAAGTTTTCAGCCAACTCCTGTCTTCATTAAAGTAGAGGTTGAATACTCAGGCCTTTGGAGAAAGAGAGTGAATAGAATACGGGGACTAGTTATGCACATCTTTGTGGAGAAGTAAAAGACCTCAAAGAAATTGAACGTTGGTTTAAGTTGTGATGCTTCTTAACTTGAAGATACAAAGATCATATTAGATTGTGGGAAACACCATTTCTATCCTATTATTACCATGTTTAGTCAATCACTATGCATTTCAATTTGATTACCAACTAAGCATAAGAATCCTCTCATTGCTTTCCTGTAAAATTGTTTCTCCTCATTCAAACCATTGTAATAGTTTTATTACACACAGTATTTTCATGTTGCCTACCTTGTCCCCTGTTGTTCATTTGATAGCACCATTGTCCAATCAAGTAATGGGCTCCCGAGTGGCGCAGTGGTCTCAGGCACTGCATCTCAGTGTTAGAGGCATCAACACAGACCCTGGTTTGATTCCAGGCTATATCACAACCAGCTGTGACTGGGAGTCCCATAGGGCGATGCACAATTGGCCCAGGGTAGGCCGTCATTGTAAATATGATTTTTGTCTTAACTAACTTGCCTGGTTAAATAAAATAAAAAGTATTGATGATATGCTGGGATGTCATCTCCATAGCCGTTCAGCAGGCCTGTTCTATGTACTTGGTTCTATATAGCCTGACTAAACCAGACTTAATGCTATGCCCGCCATTATTTAATCAGGCTAGAAGCTTACCACAGTGGTTCTTATACCTCTCCTCGGGTACCCCCAGCCGGTCCAAATCTCTCCTCAGGGACCCCCAGCCGGTCCAAACCTCTCCTCAGGGACCCCCAGCCGGTCCAAACCTCTCCTCGGGGACCCCCAGCCAGATAATATATTTGATCTATTCCAGAACTAGCACACCTGATTCATTTTGTCAACTAATCATCAGGCCCTGACTAGGTGAATCAATCAAGCCCTTGACGAGGTGAATCAATCATCAAGCCCTTGACTAGGTGAATCAATCAAGCCCTTGACGAGGTGAATCGATCATCAAGCCCTTGACTAGGTGAATCAAACATCAAGCCCTTGACTAGGTGAATCAAACATCAAGCCCTTGACTAGGTGAATCTATCAGCAAGCCCTTGCCTAGGTGAATCTATCAGCAAGCCCTTGACTAGGTGAATCTATCAGCAAGCCCTTGACTAGGTGAATCAATCATCAAGCCCTTGACTAGGTGAATCTATCAGCAAGCCCTTGACTAGGTGAATCTATCAGCAAGCCCTTGACTAGGTGAATCTATCAGCAAGCCCTTGACTAGGTGAATCTATCAGCAAGCCCTTGACTAGGTGAATCAAACATCAAGCCCTTGACTAGGTGAATCTATCAGCAAGCCCTTAACTAGGTGAATCTATCAGCAAGCCATTGACTAGGTGAATCAATCATCAAGCCCTTGACTAGGTGAATCTATCAGCAAGCCCTTGACTAGGTGATTCAATCATCAAGCCCTTGTCTAGGTGAATCAAACATCAAGCCCATGACTAGGTGAATCAATCATCAAGCCCTTGACTAGGTGAATCAATCATCAAGCCCTTGACTAGGTGAATCAATCATCAAGCCCGTGACTAGGTGAATCTATCATCAAGCCCGTGACTAGGTGAATCAATCATCAAGCCCTTGACTAGGTGAATCTATCAGCAAGCCCTTGACTAGGTGAATCTATCATCAAGCCCGTGTCTAGGTGAATCAATCATCAAGCCCTTGACTAGGTGAATCAATAATCAAGCCCTTGACTAGGTGAATCTATCAGCAAGCCCTTGACTAGGTGAATCTATCAGCAAGCCCTTGACTAGGTGATTCAATCATCAAGCCCGTGACTAGGTGAATCTATCAGCAAGCCCTTGACTAGGTGATTCAATCATCAAGCCCTTGACTAGGTGAATCTATCATCAAGCCCTTGACTAGGTGAATCAATCATCAAGCCCGTGACTAGGTGAATCAATCATCAAGCCCTTGACTAGGTGAATCTATCAGCAAGCCCGTGACTAGGTGAATCAATCATCAAGCCCTTGACTAGGTGAATCTATCATCAAGCCTGTGACTAGGTGAATCTATCAGCAAGCCCTTGACTAGGTGAGATATTTCAAGGCTACAACACACTTGTGAAACATCTGGGGGTTCCTGAGGAGAGGTTGGAAAACCACTGGCTTGTAGATAACAAAGAGGTCACTTTGAGGATGTCATTTAATGATAAAGTGGGGGCTTTCCTTGATTGCTGACGGGAAACATGACCTCTCTAACGGTTTCTATCAAAGGATATACAGTCAGAATGTTGAGGGTCAGGTATGGTAATGTATGGTAATGTCCACTATAGCATTCTCCATAGAATATGAGGAGGACTCTTTTATTTAATGAATTATAAGGAAGTAATCACATGAGCACCAAGTGAGCAGCCTCATTTCAAAGGGTGTTAGATTATGTGGAACAAGCTGAAATGTCTTACATTCACAATGAGCTGCATTGACTTATGTGGGAATACAGTATGTCTGTTATTGCAAACATTAAATTCACATATCGAGTATGTTTCTCAGTGTTATGCACTTACTGTTTAAAGTTAAATTGGTTCTCCATGGTGGTAATTCCTGTATATTAACAATAATATACCATGTCAAGATTTCATTCTGGCTAAATTATACAAGTTCATGCTGGTTTAGGGGGAAAAAAATGGCTTGATAGTAAATATAATTTAGGTAATGTCCTGCTGGCGAAGTATCCATGATGACAGCTGTAACAGACTGATCCAACACTTTAGGCTTCACACAGTGATTCTAATCACAACAGCAAGATTAGATCTCAGAGTTCCTGCTGTGAGTATCTTAACTGACAGAGATGGAGAGAGGTGTGTGTGGAGGGGATGGAGAGAGATAGTTGGGAATGAGAGAGAGTGGCAACTGTCAAGAGTAGTGGGGGAGAGATGCAAGAGACAAGAGGGAGATAAAGAGAGACATTACCATTCCAGACATGCCCCCAAATTATCACAAAATCAAATCCACAGAAGGTCCTGTTCGACATTTGAACCATGATGCATGTTAACAAATACAAACAAATGTGAGTATGTATGAGGTGGGGAGACAGTCTGGAATGGCCAAGTCTACAGAATAGGCTTACCCACGCCAAAAACAAGCGTCAAGGTGGTCTAGGTCTATTAATAGGTCTATGCTTATAGTCTTGAATGAAAAAACTGAAGACGTACAGTACCAGTCAAGGTTTGGACACACCTACTCATTCCAGGGTTTCTTTATTTTTACTATTTTCAACATCAAAACATCAAAACTATGAAAGACATCAAAACTTTGAAATAACACACATGGAATCACATAGTAACCAAAAGAGGGTTAAACAAATCAAAATATATGTTATATTTGAGATTCTTCAAAATAGCCACCCTTTGCCTTAATGACAGTTCTGCACATGCATTCTCTCAACCAAGAACCCCATTGTGGTTCATTTGATCTGCAACTGATTGAATTGAGGCCCAAATCTTAAAACCAAGGGGGGCCAAAGCCTGACGAGTGACTTGGCTATAACCAAGGTGGGCCAAGGCCTGACGAGTCACTTGGCTATAACCAAGGTGGGCCAAGGCATGACGAGTCACTTGGCTATAACCAATGTGGGCCAAGGATTGACGAGTCACTTGGCTATAACCAAGGTGGGCCAAGGCCTGACGAGTCACTTGGCTATAACCAAGGTGGTCCAGGGCATGACGAGTCACTTGGCTATAACCAATGTGGGTCAAGGCCTAAGGAGTTACTTGGCTTTAACCAAGGTGGGTCAAGGCCTGAGGAGTCACTTGGCTATAACCAAGGTGGGTCAAGGCCTGACGAGTCACTTGGCTATAACCAAGGTGGGCCAAGACCTGAGGAGTCACTTGGCTATAACCAAGGTGGGTCAAGGCCTGATTAGTTATTTGGCCTGTTCTAGTCATGCAAATGGGGCACCAGCACACCGGCGGACCCGGAGTGTTTGAGTTAGCTAAACTAGCTAGCTGCATTTGCTAACTAAGTAAGTGAAACTGAAAAAAAAAGACAAAATATCTCCCTCCATCTCTTTCTTGCTTCTCCTTTATTTTGGAAGAAATTCAATTGTTCAAAATTGTTCATCTATTCTCTTTCCCTCTCTTTGAGTCAACTACTCATCACAATTTATGCTCTGCAGTGCTTGCTATCTGTAGCTTATGCTTTCAGTACTAGATTGATTCTCTGATACTTTGATTAGGTGGACAACATGTCAATTCATGCTGCAAGAGCTCTGACAGGTTGGAGGATGTCCTCCGGATGTTGTCATAATTACCGTGTAAGTCTATGGAATGGGGTGAAAACCATGAGCCTTCTAGGTTTTGTATTGAAGTCAATGTACCGAGAGGAGGACGGCAGCTAGCTGTCCTCCGGCTACACCATGGTGCTACAGAGTTCTGTTGAGGCTATTGTAGATCTAATCTATTATTTGGTGACGTGAACATATTTAGTAGTGTTTTAGCTAAAAAGGTTACCTTTTTTAATGTTTTACCATTTTTATTTTCATAAAAGATGGTCCAGCCGTCCAACCAACTCTGTACTAGTACAGAGTCGATGAGCAGGGCTACGAGGTAATTGAGATTTATATGGACATATACTGTATGAAAGGATAAAGGGATAAAGTAACTAGA
>NC_088422.1:95368101-95420601 GCF_034236695.1 Oncorhynchus nerka
ATTTTCTATTTTCTGTTTATTACTTATCTATTTCTTAACTTCTTAAAGCATTGCTGGTTAAGGGCTTGTATGTAAGCATTTCACTGTAAGGTGAAATACCTGTTGAATGCTTGTTGTATTCTGCGCATGTGACAAAGAGAATTTGATTTGATCGTAGAAGAAGCAGTGAAAGCAGGGCGTCAGCTCCACTCCCTTCTCTTCTCAAGCCTTTGGGCCAAATGTCCCCTGCCCTTCCGAAGTTCAAAAGATGTCAACACCCACAAAAAACCTGACTTGACTTTAATGATCAGTGAGGAAAAATCTGTTTATCAGGAAAATGAAGTTGATCGTTAGTCATCGCATTCCACATTCCGTTGAGAGACTCTATGATACCAGTTATGTTACGTCTGTCTGTCTGTCTGTCTGTCTGTCTGTCTGTCTGTCTGTCTGTCTGTCTGTCTGTCTGTCTGTCTGTCTGTCTGTCTGTCTGTCTGTCTGTCTGTCTGTCTGTCTGTCTGTCTGTCTGTCTGTCTTAGAGACAAGGAACTGTGGAAGATCCACTTTCTCCCTTTCTCTCCTCAACGCCGTCTAACCAGCAAGAGGTGTTTGGTTTTGATACGGGGGGAGTTTGATTGATGCTGACTGAGTGATTTTTCCACAGAGTGTGTAGCTGAACAGGAATTGAGCTGTCTCTACTCTGAAGAGTATCAAGTGAACCTTTTTAAAAGGAGGAGATAAATGTACTTTTATAACAGACAGTGTGTGACAGTGGACATGACAGCTCTTCTCTCTCCCTCGCTCTCTCTCTCTCTTTCTCACCTCTCTCTTTCTGATAAGCTGAAAGAGAACGAAAAGTGAGATGCCCTCTGAGCCGTCCCTCAGTTCAGGTGGCTCATATGGTCAAAGCTGCCAGACAGCTTGAAGAAGACAATTAGACATGAGGAAGAAGGAACACAAGGAACACATGACGCATCCACTTTAAAGCTGCAGTCTGTAAGAGTACACAGGATGTTATTTGGATTACTGGATTTGATTGACAGGGTCATACATCAATCATCCTCTTTATAATTTGTTACTGTAGGCTAAACTGGCACATGTAGCCAACACACCCCTCCAGAGAAGACCGTATCAGGCCCTGTTATCACCCCTCCAGAGATGACTGTAATCAGGCCATGTTTTCAACCCTCCAGAGAGGGCCTTATCAGGCCCTGTTTTCCTCATTTAGAGTTTACCTCAAGGGCAAGTGTTACCAGTGCAACAGCAGACACAAGGTTTGTTATTAGCTACCAAACAAACCCAGAGGGCTCCTCCTGCAAGTTTAGAGATAGCCTAGCGTCTACAGCACCAACAGAGTCACGTTTAAACACAAAGTGTGTCAGCAGTCAAGGAATTCATGAAAATCCATACTTCTATCACCAACCTATCAAAACATTATAATAACAAATCTGTCATTTTAATGATACAGATTTAATAAATATTCAATGCTAATTTCAAAGAGAAAAAGCTAAAAAACATCAACTTTGAGACTTTGGGCTCTATTCAATCCATTTAGCAGAAGTTCAGTGTTACAGCATGATTGAAATTAAAAGGCAATGTTCCCTCGTTAGAGGAGACTCCATTCTCAGTAAATACTACACATGTCGGCTCAATCGGAAATGACCTTTAACCCATTAGAGTCGATGTCCGCGCCACTGTGGACATCTCATTTGCATAATAAAGACATCCTCATACATATCTGCCCATTTTAACCCATTAGAGTCGATGTCCGCGCCAACATCTCATTTGCATAATAAAGACATCCTCATACATATCTGTCCATTTTAACCCATTAGAGTCGATGTCCTTGCCACTGTGGACATCTCATTTGCATAATAAAGACATCCTCATGCATATCTGCCCATTTTAACCCATTAGAGTCGATGTCTGCACCTCTGTGGACATCTCATTTGCATAATAAAGACATCCTCATACATATCTGCCCATTTTAACCCATTAGAGTCGATGTCCGCGCCTCTGTGGGCATCTCATTTGCATAATAAAGACATCCTCATACATATCTGTCCATTTTTTGCTGCGTCTCAATTCACCGCACCACATCCGCCTCTGTCGCCCTTCGAGATCTGGCAGAGCTACAGCAGTGTTTGTCAGACTAGTAGACATCCGGAAAACCGGTCTTCTCCTGAAAACGTCTGTAGCGTCCGGACAGTTTGGGCTACACACTAATATGACCCTTCCATTGAAAGTTAGAGGGATCGTGTTATGTTTTGCTCTAGGAAACCCACAAGCCTCACAAGACGTATTTGTAGGTAGCCTGGTACCAGTTAGAACAATGACTGGAAGTGTATATATAGTTTAGTGCCTATAAAAAGCAGGTTAAGTATGGGTATAATAAATACTTAACAAATCTCTCAGGTATAGAACAGACTCATCAAAACAAACTTCCTTTTGATTTATTTGTTGACTATCTGTCATTCAATACTTCTCAATGGGCTAACAGCAGTAAGACCAAAATGTTATGTTTGATCAAATATTTTTTTTATAACTAAAGGGGTCCTTCCCACGGCTTAGACCCAGGGAACATGTCATTTTCATTCCATGGAGGGCCGAGTGTCTGTGGGTTCTCTCCTTCCTTGGACTTGATTGATTAATTAAGGTCACTAATTAGTAAGGAACTCACCTCACCTGATTGTCTGGGTCTTAAAAAACAAAAACCTGCAGATACCCAGTCCTCAGTAGAATGAGTTTGACAGCCCTGATCTAGAGGGTTTCAGACACCCAGTCCTCAGTGGAATGAGTTTGACAGCTCTGATCTAGAGGGTTTCAGACACCCAGTCCTCAGTGGAATGAGTTTGACAGCCCTGTTCTATAGGATTTCAGACACCCAGTCCTCAGTGGAACGAGTTTGACAGCCCTGTTCTAGAGGGTTTCAGACACCCAGTCCTCAGTGGAATGAGTTTGACAGCTCTGATCTAGAGGGTTTCAGACACCCAGTCCTCAGTGGAATGAGTTTGACAGCACTGATCAGATTGAAGAGGCCTTGTTTTCAGACACCTTCAGTGTCCTCAGATTGAATGGAATGTTTTCAGTTTGACAGCACTGATCTAGACAATTTCAGACACCCAGTCCTCAGTGGAATCAGTTTGACAGCTCTGATCTAGAGGGTTTCAGACACCCAGAGAATCCTTGTTTTCAATGGAATCAGTTTGAGGCCTTGTTTTCTAGCTATCACGCTTCAGTGATGCAGATTGAATAGAGGGTTTCAGACACCCTAGTCCTCAGTGGAATCAGTTTGACAGGCCTTGTTTTCTAGCGCTATCTGTAACGCTTCAGTGATGCAGATTGAATGGAGGCCTTGTTTTCTAGCGCTATCTGTAACCCTTCAGTGATGCAGATTGAATGGAGGCCTTGTTTTCTAGCGCTATCTGTAACCCTTCAGTGATGCAGATTGAATGGAGGCCTTGTTTTCTAGCGTTATCTGTAACCCTTCAGTGATGCAGATTGAATAGAGGCCTTGTTTTCGAGCAACATGAACCAGGTTGTCAACAGCAAACATGTTGACAGCCTTAAGGTGCATTTGTATCAGACACATTCACAAAGTCATGTTGGCCCTGCTTCAGAGCAAGCTTGACATGTGATGCTTGTGGATGCAGGAGTAGTCTCCCAGCTCACAGCAGGGGGCCACCCACCAACAGACAGAGATATTCTGAGAGGTGCCTCAAGGAGTGGAGAATCTTGTCATGTGGAAGAACAGGAGGAGCAGGAGATGAGACGAGGACATTTTCATAAGAGCCCATCTCAACGTTTCTGAGAATAAAACCAATGCTAAGCTGTTTAAGTACATTCTTTCATGTTATCCGTGTTATATTTACATCCGTGTAAATGTAACCGATGTGAAACGGCTAGCTAGTTAGCGGTGGTGCGAGCTAATAGCGTTTCAATCGGTCACGTCACTTGCTCTGAGAGCTTGAAGTAGTTGTTCCCCTTGCTCTGCAAGGGCCGCGGCTTTTGTGCAGCGATGGGTAACGATGCTTCATGGGTGACTGTTGTTGATGTTTGCAGAGGGTCCCTGGTTCAAGCCCAGGTAGGGGTGAGGAGAGGGTAGGAAGCTATACCCTTACATAAAGTAATACTAAACATGGGCACATTTTCAAGCCAAGTTTTCCAAACACTCACATCCCCTCCCAATGATGACAAGTCAACAAATCAAGGTCAATGTCCTTTTAAACCCATTTCAAACCCATTTCTAACCCTGTTTATTATCATCAAGGAAATAGACTTTCAGATACAACTGTAGTTAACAGCTCATCCCCACCACAAGCCATTATTGACCCTTGCGGCTCAAAGTGAGTTGAAGGCCTGAAGAGAAAGAGCAGACATTTTGTTTTCTTGTCTCTGGCAGCACTTTGACTCAAGTGGTAATGACAGTTTGGCCTTATCCCCCCTCTCCTAACCTCAGGGGCGTGACAGTCTCTGGTAGGGCCTGAAAGGTCAGCCCCGTCATTCTGCTCCTGTCACTCTGGTGTATTTACAGGGGCCAGAGCCACTGCTCAGCCAGCAGTACAATTCTGACCACTGACTGCAACTTAAGTTGCCACATAGCCACTCAAAGCTACGGTCAGTCACTTTAACATTAAAAAAAAAAAAAACTTTCCTGGCTAACCTATTGAAAATAATCTAGCTTTATCTGGGTGTCCATCGTGTCTTCAAAAGAGCCGACCAGAACACAAAGCACACTGTGCTAACATAGGCTATTCATCAGTGGAACACAATTGAATCAGGGTGCATTGCTAGGGGCACTTCTCAATAGTTCTGAGATGACCACCAGATCACCATTTTGTAAAAGAGAAGCAGGTGGAAGCTAGAATTGCAGGCACATTGGCTTTACTGTACTCAGGAGAGCTATGTGTGTGTTTACCAGGTATGAATGGGAAAGGGTTCTCCTTTCTCCTGCACCACCTGTCTGCATCACTAATGAAGAAAGTCTAGAAGGGTGGGGCACGACTGGAGGAATGAGATTAAGATGAAAATACAAGAACACTCCTCTTACAGAGTCCAAAGCCACCTCTCTTTCAATCCTCCTGCCATTACCTTCTGCTGTCATTTGATACAAAGACCAGAGGACAATGTAAGCCAGTGTTGATTCTGTACTAAAGAAGAAAGAACCACAGTCTTTCTAAAGCATAGGAGGGAGGGAGGGAGAATGACTGGATCTTCTTCCCTTCAAAGAATTCCGTTTAACACTTGATGATTCCCAGCAAAGCGAGTATTATGTTCAGCCTTCATTTTGCAGTGTTTTGTGAGAGATGTGTGTCCATATTGTTCCGTTAGAGGTAACAGACAATGAACAAGTCATATCCGACAGAAGGCAGTCTATTGGTTACAGTCTATTGGGGACAGTCTGTTGGTTACAGTCTATTTGTTACAGTCTGTTGGTTACAGTCTATTGGTTACAGTATATTGGGTACAGTCTATTGGTTAGTCTATTGGTTACAGTCTATTGGTTACGGTCTATTGGTTACGGTATATTGGTTACATTCTATTGGTTACATTCTATTGGTTAGTCTATTGGTTACAGTCTATTGGGTACAGTCTATTGGGTACAGTCTATTGGGTACAGTCTATTGGTTACAGTCTATTGGGTACAGTCTATTGGGTACAGTCAATTGGGTACAGTCTATTGGGTACAGTCTATTGGGTACAGTCTATTGGGTACAGTCTATTGGGTACAGTCTATTGATTACAGTCTATTGGTTACAGTCTGTTGGTTACAGTCTATTGGGTACAGTCTATTGGTTACAGTCTATTGGGTACAGTCTATTGGGTACAGTCTATTGGTTACAGTCTATTGGTTACGGTATATTGGTTACGGTATATTGGTTACAGTCTGTTGGTTACAGTCTGTTGGGTACAGTCTATTGGGTACAGTCTATTGGGCACAGTCTATTGGGTACAGTCTATTGGGTACCGTCTGTTGGTTACAGTCTATTTGTTACAGTCTATTTGTTACAGTCTATTGGTTACAGTTTATTGGGTACAGTCTATTGGGTACAGTCTATTGGGTACAGTCTATTGGTTACAGTCTATTGGTTACAGTCTGTTGGTTAACATTTTGTTGTTTAGCTACGTGAGGCGGGTCTCTATTTAAGAGCTTTGCTGCTTTGTATGATTTAACACATGAAATATATTAATTTTCATACTACAATATCTCACTTTTCTCCAGTAATGACCTCCCATGTGTCTTCTGAGCTATGGAGGAAAGCCAAGAGAAACCTTGGGTTACCAGGTGCCAACTCTCTAGCTCACGCTCGATGGGAGGAAAAACAACAATATAAACCCCTCCACGCTCTCCCTCAGATCAGTATTGAAACAGAGGGGTGGAGTCTCAGCAGGCGCCGGGTCACAGTATTCTACATCTCTGGCTCCACGATCTCCCTCAGATCAGTATTGAAACAGAGGGGTGGAGTCTCAGCAGGTGCCGGGTCACAGTATTCTACATCTCTGGCTCCACGATCTCCCTCAGATCAGTATTGAAACAGAGGGGTGGAGTCTCAGCAGGTGCCGGGTCACAGTATTCTACATCTCTGGCTCCACCCTCTCCCTCAGATCAGTATTGAAACAGAGGGGTGGAGTCTCAGCATGCGCCGGGTAACAGTATTCTACATCTCTGGCTCCACCCTCTCCCTCAGATCAGTATTGAAACAGAGGGGTGGAGTCTCAGCATGCGCCGGGTAACAGTATTCTACATCTCTGGCTCCACCCTCTCTCTCAGATCAGTATTGAAACAGAGGGGTGGAGTCTCAGCAGGTGCCGGGTCACAGTATTCTACATCTCTGGCTCCACCCTCTCCCTCAGATCAGTATTGAAACAGAGGGGTGGAGTCTCAGCATGCGCCGGGTCACAGTATTCTACATCTCTGGCTCCACCCTCACTCTCAGATCAGTATTGAAACAGAGGGGTGGAGTCTCAGCAGGCGCCGGGTCACAGTATTCTACATCCCTGGCTCCACCCTCTCTCTCAGATCAGTATTGAAACAGAGGGGTGGAGTCTCAGCATGCGCCGGGTCACAGTATTCTACATCTCTGGCTCCACCCTCTCTCTCAGATCAGTATTGAAACAGAGGGGTGGAGTCTCAGCAGGCGCCGGGTCACAGTATTCTACATCTCTGGCTCCACCCTCTCTCTCAGATCAGTATTGAAACAGAGGGGTGGAGTCTCAGCAGGTGCCGGGTCACACTATTCTACATCTACAGAGTTTCTTACTATTCCAGGTGTCCTTTGTTCGGATGCTTCTGTTGCTCACCTCTGTGAACCCTCGGCTCATTACTGGCCAACCCTGTTCGCTAATGAGAGAGAGAGACGAAGAGGCAGGCACTGCATATACGTCCTCCCGAGAGGCTCAGCAGTCTAAGGCCCTGCATTGCAGTGTTGTGGCGTCACTACAGCCTGGGGTCCCATAGGGCGGTGCAGAATTGGCCCAGCGTCGTGAGGGTTTGGCCGGGGGCGCTTTACTTGGCTTATCACGCTCTAGTGACTCCTTGTGGCTGGCCAGGTGCCAACACATTTGTGCGGCTGGCTTCCGGGTTAAGCAGACGCGTGTTAAGAAGCGTGGTTTGGCCGGACGATGCATGACTCGACCTTCGCCTCTCCCAAGCCTTTTGGGGAGTTGCAGTGATGAGACAAGATCGTAATATCATGACATTTTGGAGAGAATTTTTTTTACCCCCATTCGTTTTTTTACATTATAATAATAATAATAATAATTATAATAACAACAAAAGCAATCCAAAACACAGAACATTGTAAGCAGGCAACAACCAAAGCTATTGAGTGTACAGTTGTCGTCAGATCCAGTGGACAGGAGGACAGACTTAACATAGGCCTTTGAAAGCTTTTCGGAACGGCTCAGTCTTAAGCTGGTAAACAAAGACAACTGTGGTAAGACTGCCTTAGGATTGGCAGTATTCTGTAAGTTAGGCTATAACTTGACCTCACAAACAAATGCTTACATTGTCCAAATTACAACAGCCTGAGATACGCTCATTCCCCAAAACCACTCATATTAGTAAATGAGTTAGGAAACCTGTCAACTGACGTGAGTCCACCTGAAAGGAGTACGTTATGAGATGGGTCATTGGAATTCAGTGTAGGTATCTATTGAACAATCTCTGGTTTCCCTATCAAACTCTGGTTTCTCTATCATCTCTGGTTTCCCTATCAAACTCTGGTTTCTCTATCATCTCTGGTTTCCCTATCAAACTCTGGTTTCCTTATCAACTCTGGTTTCCCTATCATCTCTGGTTTCTCTATCATCTCTGGTTTCTCTATCATCTCTGGTTTCTCTATCATCTCTGGTTTCTCTAACATCTCTGGTTTCTCTATCATCTCTGTTTCCCTATCATCTCTGGTTTCCCTATCATCTCTGGTTTCCCTATCATCTGTTTCCCTATCATATCTGGTTTCCCTATCATCTCTGGTTTCCCTATCATCTTATCATCTCTGGTTTCCCTATCATCTCTGGTTTCCCTATCATCTCTGGGTTCCCTACCAAACTCTGTTTTTCCTGTCATCTCTGGTTTCTGTATCATCTCTATCGGCTCCAAAATCTGTAATGAATCGACAATAAGATATCCCCCATGAGTTAATAACAGAGCCCATGAGTTGATAACAGAGCCCATGAGTTGATAACAGAGCCCATGAGTTAATAACTGAGCCCATGAGTTAATAGCAGGGCCCGTGAGTTAATAGCAGGGCCCGTGAGTTAATAGCAGAGCCCATGAGTTAATAACTGAGCCCATGAGTTAATAGCAGGGCCCGTGAGTTAATAACAGATCCCACGAGTTAGTAACTGAGCCCACGAGTTAATAACAGAGACCATGAGTTAATAACAGAGCCTATGAGTTAATAACTGAGCCCATGAGTTAATAACAGAGCCCATATGTTAATAACAGAGCCCATGAGTTAATAACAGAGCCCACGAGTTAATAACTGAGCCCATGAGTTAATAACAGAGACCATGAGTTAATAACAGAGACCATGAGTTAATAACAGAGCCCGTGAGTTAATAACAGAGCCCATGAGTTAATAACATAGGCAATGAGTTAATAACTGAGCCCATGAGTTAATAACAGAGGCCATGAGTTTATAACAGAGCCCATGAGTTAATAACAGAGCCCATGAGTTAATAACAGAGCCCGTGAGTTAATAACTGAGCCCACGAGTTAATAACTGAGCCCACGAGTTAATAACTGAGCCCACGAGTTAATAACAGAGACCGTGAGTTAATAACAGAGACCGTGAGTTAATAACAGAGACCGTGAGTTAATAACAGAGCCCGTGAGTTAATAACAGAGCCCGTGAGTTAATAACTGAGCCCGTGAGTTAATAACAGAGGCCATGAGTTTATAACAGAGGCCATGAGTTTATAACAGAGGCCATGAGTTTATAACAGAGGCCATGAGTTTATAACAGAGGCCATGAGTTTATAACAGAGGCCATGAGTTTATAACAGAGGCCATGAGTTTATAACAGAGGCCATGAGTTTATAACAGAGGCCATGAGTTTATAACAGAGGCCATGAGTTTATAACAGAGGCCATGAGTTTATAACAGAGGCCATGAGTTTATAACAGAGGCCATGAGTTTATAACAGAGGCCATGAGTTTATAACAGAGGCCATGAGTTTATAACAGAGGCCATGAGTTTATAACAGAGGCCATGAGTTTATAACAGAGGCCATGAGTTTATAACAGAGGCCATGAGTTTATAACAGAGGCCATGAGTTTATAACAGAGGCCATGAGTTTATAACAGAGGCCATGAGTTTATAACAGAGGCCATGAGTTTATAACAGAGGCCATGAGTTTATAACAGAGGCCATGAGTTTATAACAGAGGCCATGAGTTTATAACAGAGCCATGAGTTTATAACAGAGGCCATGAGTTTATAACAGAGGCCATGAGTTTATAACAGAGGCCATGAGTTTATAACAGAGGCCATGAGTTTATAACAGAGGCCATGAGTTTATAACAGAGCCCATGAGTTAATCAAATCAAATCACATTTATTTATATAGCCCTTCGTACATCAGCTGATATCTCAAAGTGCTGTACAGAAACCCAGCCTAAAACCCCAAACAGCAAGCAATGCAGGTGTAGAAGCACGGTGGCTAGGAAAAACTCCCTAGAAAGGCCAAAACCTAGGAAGAAACCTAGAGAGGAACCAGGCTATGTGGGGTGGCCAGTCCTCTTCTGGCTGTGCCGGGTGGAGATTATAACAGAACATGGCCAAGATGTTCAAATGTTCATAAATGACCAGCATGGTCGAATAATAATAAGGCAGAACAGTTTTAACTGGAGCAGCAGCACAGTCAGGTGGAAGTTGAAACTGGAACAGCAGCATGGTGGCCAGGTGGACTGGGGACAGCAAGGAGTCATCATGTCAGGTAGTCCTGGGGCATGGTCCTAGGGCTCAGGTCAGTTGAAACTGGAACAGCAGCATGGCCAGGTGGACTGGGGACAGCAAGGAGTCATCATGTCAGGTGGTCCTGGGGCATGGTCCTAGGGCTCAGGTCCTCCGAGAGAGAGAAAGAAAGAGAGAAGGAGAGAATTAGAGAACGCACACTTAGATTCACACAGGACACCGAATAGGACAGGAGAAGTACTCCAGATATAACAAACTGACCCCAGCCCCCCGACACATAAACTACTGCAGCATAAATACTGGAGGCTGAGACAGGAGGGGTCAGGAGACACTGTGGCCCCATCCGAGGACACCCCGGACAGGGCCAAACAGGAAGGATATAACCCCACCACTTTGCCAAAGCACAGCCCCCACACCACTAGAGGGATATCTTCAACCACCAACTTACCATCCTGAGACAAGGCTGAGTATAGCCCACAAAGATCTCCGCCACGGCACAACCCAGGGGCGCCAACCCAGACAGGATGGCCACAACAGTGAATCAACCCACTCAGGTGACGCACCCCCTCCAGGGACGGCATGAGAGAGCCCCAGTAAGCCAGTGACTCAGCCCCTGTAATAGGGTTAGAGGCAGAGAATCCCAGTGGAAAGAGGGGAACCGGCCAGGCAGAGACAGCAAGGGCGGTTCGTTGATCCAGAGCCTATCCGTTCACCTTCCCACTCCTGGGCCAGACTACACTCAATCATATGACCCACTGAAGAGATGAGTCTTCAGTAAAGACTTAAAGGTTGAGACCGAGTTTGCGTCTCTGACATGGGTAGGCAGACCGTTCCATAAAAATGGAGCTCTATAGGAGAAAGCCCTGCCTCCAGCTGTTTGCTTAGAAATTCTAGGGACAATTAGGAGGCCTGCGTCTTGTGACCGTAGCGTACGTGTAGGTATGTACGGCAGGACCAAATCAGAGAGATAGGTAGGAGCAAGCCCATGTAATGCTTTGTAGGTTAGCAGTAAAACCTTGAAATCAGCCCTTGCTTTGAAAGGAAGCCAGTGTAGAGAGGCTAGCACTGGAGTAATATGATCAAATTTTTTAGTTCTAGTCAGGATTCTAGCAGCCGTATTTAGCACTAACTGAAGTTTATTTAGTGCTTTATCCGGGTAGCCGGAAAATAGAGCATTGCAGTAGTCTAACCTAGAAGTGACAAAAGCATGGATTAATTTTTCTGCATCATTTTTGGACAGAAAGTTTCTGATTTTTGCAATGTTACGTAGATGGAAAAAAGCTGTCCTCGAAATGGTCTTGATATGTTCTTCAAAAGAGAGATCAGGGTCCAGAGTAACGCCGAGGTCCTTCACAGTTTTATTTGAGACGACTGTACAACCATTAAGATTAATTGTCAGATTCAACAGAAGATATCTTTGTTTCTTGGGACCTAGAACAAGCATCTCTGTTTTGTCCGAGTTTAATAGTAGAAAGTTTGCAGCCATCCACTATGTCTGAAACACATGTTTCTAGCGAGGGCAATTTTGGGGCTTCACCATGTTTCATTGAAATGTACAGCTGTGTGTCATCCGCATAGCAGTGAAAGTTTACATTATGTTTTCGAATAACATCCCCAAGAGGTAAAATGTATAGTGAAAACAATAGTGGTCCTAAAACGGAACCTTGAGGAACACCGACATTTACAGTTGATTTGTCAGAGGACAAACCATTCACAGAGACAAACTGATATCTTTCCGACAGATAAGATCTAAACCAGGCCAGAACATGTCCGTGTAGACCAATTTGGGTTTCCAATCTCTCCAAAAGAATGTGGTGATCGATGGTATCAAAAGCAGCACTAAGGTCTAGGAGCACGAGGACAGATGCAGAGCCTCGGTCCGATGCCATTAAAATGTCATTTACCACCTTCACAAGTGCCGTCTCAGTGCTATGATGGGGTCTAAAACCAGACTGAAGCATTTCGTATACATTGTTTGTCTTCAGGAAGGCAGTGAGTTGCTGCGCAACAGCCCTCTCTAAAATTTTTGAGAGGAATGGAAGATTCGATATAGGCCGATAGTTTTTTATATTTTCTGGGTCAAGGTTTGGCTTTTTCAAGAGAGGCTTTATTACTGCCACTTTTAGTGAGTTTGGTACACATCCAGTGGATAGAGAGCCGTTTATTATGTTCAACATAGGAGGGCCAAGCACAGGAAGCAGCTCTTTCAGTAGTTTAGTTGGAATAGGGTCCAGTATGCAGCTTGAAATTTTAGAGGCCATGATTATTTTCATCATTGTGTCAAGAGATATAGTACTAAAAGACTTGAGCGTCTCTCTTGATCCTAGGTCCTGGCAGAGTTGTGCAGACTCAGGACAACTGAGGTTTGGAGGAATACGCAGGTTTAAAGAGGAGTCCGTAATTTGCTTTCTAATAATCATGATCTTTTCCTCAAAGAAGTTCATGAATTTATCACTGCTAAAGTGAAAGTCATCCTCTCTTGGGGAATGCTGCTTTTTAGTTAGCTTTGCGACAGTATCAAAAAGCAATTTCGGATTGTTCTTATTTTCCTCAATTAAGTTAGAAAAATAGGATGATCGAGCAGCAGTAAGGGCTCTTCGGTACTGCACGGTACCGTCCTTCCAAGCTAGTCGGAAGACTTCCAGTTTGGTGTGGCACCATTTCCGTTCCAATTTTCTGGAAGCTTGCTTCAGAGCTCGGGTATTTTCTATGAGAATTATTTTTAGTTTTTAGGGGTGCAACTGCATCTAGGGTATTGCGCAAGGTTAAATTGAGATCCTCAGTTAGGTGGTTAACTGATTTTTGTCCTCTGGCGTCCTTGGGTAGGCAGAGGGAGTCTGGAAGGGCATCAAGGAATCTTTGTGTTGTCTGTGAATTTATAGCACGACTTTTGATGTTCCTTGGTTGGGGTCTGAGCAGATTATTTGTTGCAATTGCAAACGTAATAAAATGGTGGTCCGATAGTCCAGGATTATGAGGAAAAACATTAAGATCCACAACATTTATTCCATGGGACAAAACTAGGTCCAGCGTATGACTGTGACAGTGAGTGGGTCCAGAGACATGTTGGACAAAACCCACTGAGTCGATGATGGCTCCGAAAGCCTTTTGGAGTGGGTCTGTGGACTTTTCCATGTGAATATTAAAGTCACCAAAGATTAGAATATTATCTGCTATGACTACAAGGTCCGATAGGAATTCAGGGAACTCAGTGAGAAACGCTGTATATGGCCCAGGAGGCCTGTAAACAGTAGCTATAAAAAGTGATTGAGTAGGCTGCATAGATTTCATGACTAGAAGCTCAAAAGACGAAAACGTCCTTTTTTTTTGTAAATTGAAGTTTGCTATCGTAAATGTTAGCAACACCTCCGCCTTTGCGGGATGCACGGGGGATATGGTCACTAGTGTAGCCAGGAGGTGAGGCCTCATTTAAAACAGTAAATTCATCAGGCTTAAGCCATGTTTCAGTCAGGCCAATCACATCAAGATTATGATCAGTGATTAGTTCATTGACTATAATTGCCTTTGAAGTAAGGGATCTAACATTAAGTAGCCCTATTTTGAGATGTGAGGTACCATGATCTCTTTCAGTAATGACAGGAATGGAGGTGGTCTTTATCCTAGTGAGATTGCTAAGGCGAACACCGCCATGTTTAGTTTTGCCCAACCTAGGTCGAGGCACAGACACTGTCTCAATGGTGATAGCTGAGCTGACTACACTGACTGTGCTAGTGGCAGACTTCACTATGCTGGCAGGCTGGCTAACAGCCTGCTGCCTGGCCTGCACCCTATTTCATTGTGGAGCTAGAGGAGTTAGAGCCCTGTCTATGTTGGTAGATAAGATGAGAGCACCCCTCCAGCTAGGATGGAGTCCGTCACTCCTCAGCAGGTCAGGCTTGGTCCTGTTTGTGGGTGAGTCCCAGAAAGAGGGCCAATTATCTACAAATTCTATCTTTTGGGAGGGGCAGAAAACAGTTTTCAACCAGCGATTGAGTTGTGAGACTCTGCTGTAGAGCTCATCACTCCCCCTAACTGGGAGGGGGCCAGAGACAATTACTCGATGCCGACACATCTTTCTAGCTGATATGCACGCAGAAGCTATGTTGCGCTTGGTGATCTCTGACTGTTTCATCCTAACATCGTTGGTGCCGACGTGGATAACAATATCTCTATACTCTCTACACTCGCCAGTTTTAGCTTTAGCCAGCACCATCTTCAGATTAGCCTTAACGTCGGTAGCCCTGCCCCCGGGTAAACAGTGTATGATCGCTGGATGATTCGCTTTAAGTCTAATACTGCGGGTAATGGAGTCGCCAATGACTAGAGTTTTCAATTTGTCAGAGCTAATGGTGGGAAGCTTCGGCGTCTCAGACCCCGTAACGGGAGGAGAGAAGACTCTGCCTCTGACACCGACCCGCTGCTTAATGGGGAAAACCGGTTGAAAGTTTCTGTCGGCTGACTGAGCGACACCGGTTGAGCGTTCCTACAGCATTTCCTTCCAGAAACCGTGAGAAAGTTGTCCGGCTGCGGGGACTGTGCCAGGGGATTTATACTACTATCTGTACTTACTGGTGGCACAGACGCTGTTTCATCCTTTCCTACACTGATATTACCCTTGCCTAACGATTGCGTCTGAAGCCGGGCTTGCAGCACAGCTATCCTCGCCGTAAGACGAGTACAGCGGCTGCAATTAGAAGGCATCATGTTAATGTTACTACTTAGCTTCGGCTGTTGGAGGTCCTGACGAATCGTGTCCAGATAAAGCGTCCGGAGTGAAAAAGTTGAGGAAAAAATAAATAAATATATGAACGGTAATTAAAAAGTGAAAACCGTAAAGTTGTCAGGTAGCAAAATAGGTTGGCAACAAAACGCACAGCAACTCGAAAACAAGCCTGCAAGTTGTGACCGGAAATTACGTAGTCAGAGCAGAGTTAATAACAGAGGCAATGAGTTAATAACAGAGGCAATGAGTTAATAACTGAACCCATGAGTTAATAACTGAGCCCATGAGTTAATAACAGAGGCCATGAGTTAATAACTGAGCCCATGAGTTAATAACTGAGCCCATGAGTTAATAACTGAGCCCATGAGTTAATAACTGAGGCATGAGTTAATAACTGAGCCCATGAATGATGTCTTGCCCTGGCAAGCCTAACCCTCCACTACATAAGAGAATATTGCACAGGTGGGAAGGCTGCAGGAATGCAATTCAACATAAAATGAACAGAAGACAAAAGGCATGTTGATATGGTCAAAATAATATATTGAATCATTGTGTTAATGCTGTTGTACCTTGAGTGTTTTAATCATGAAATGTGGTTCAGTATAATGGAGAGAGAAACACACAACAGTTGGTAGTAGACTGTGTGATGTTCCAGGTACAGTAGGATACGACCAGGAACAGATAAACACCTGAGGCTCTGAAACACTTTAGTCGGGTTACATTTTATATTCAAGTCTCATCTGTGTCTAAACAGCGCAAGGAATATAAATGGTTTTTGAGACTAGTGTAATCACTCTCCATCCCCTATCAATACATCCCATAACAACAGGTTAATAACTCTCCATCCCCTATCAATACATCCCATAACAACAGGTTAATAACTCTCCATCCCCTATCAATACATCCCATAACAGGTTAATAACTCTCCATCCCCTATCAATACATCCCATAACAGGTTAATAACTCTCCATCCCCTATCAATACATCCCATAACAGGTTAATAACTCTCCATCCCCTATCAATACATCCCATAACAACAGGTTAATAACTCTCCATCCCCTATAGACAATACAGCCCATAACAACAGCTTCATCACTCTCCATCCCCTATCAATACATCCCATAACAACAGCTTCATCACTCTCCATCCCCTATAGACAATACAGCCCATAACAACAGCTTCATCACTCTCCATCCCCTATAGACAATACAGCCCATAACAACAGCTTCATCACTCTCCATCCCCTATCAATACATCCCATAACAACAGGTTAATCACTCTCCATCCCCTATCAATACATCCCATAACAACAGGTTAATAACTCTCCATCCCCTATCAATACATCCCATAACAACAGGTTAATAACTCTCCATCCCCCTATAGACAATACAGCCCATAACAACAGCTTCATCACTCTCCATCCCCTATCAATACATCCCATAACAACAGCTTAATCACTCTCCATCCCCTATCAATACATCCCATAACAACAGGTTAATCACTCTCCATCCCCTATCAATACATCCCATAACAACAGGTTAATAACTCTCCATCCCCCTATAGACAATACAGCCCATAACAACAGCTTAATCACTCTCCATCCCCTATCAATACATCCCATAACAACAGGTTAATAACTCTCCATCCCCTATCAATACAGCCCATAACAACAGGTTAATAACTCTCCATCCCCCTATAGACAATACAGCCCATAAACACAGTGTAATCACTCTCCATCCCCTATAGACAATACAGCCCATAACAACAGGTTAATAACTCTCCATCCCCCTATAGACAATACAGCCCATAACAACAGCTTAATAACTCTCCATCCCCTATAGACAATACAGCCCATAACAACAGCTTCATCACTCTCCATCCCCTATCAATACATCCCATAACAACAGGTTAATAACTCTCCATCCCCTATCAATACAGCCCATAACAACAGGTTAATAACTCTCCATCCCCCTATAGACAATACAGCCCATAACAACAGGTTAATAACTCTCCATCCCCTATAGACAATACAGCCCATAACAACAGGTTAATCACTCTCCATCCCCCTATAGACAATACATCCCATAACAATAGGTTAATCACTCTCCATCCCCTATAGACTATACAGCCCATAACAACAGCTTAATAACTCTCCATCCCCTATAGACTATACAGCCCATAACAACAGCTTAATAACTCTCCATCCCCTATCAATACATCCCATAACAACAGCTTAATAACTCTCCATCCCCTATCAATACAGCCCATAACAACAGCTTAATAACTCTCCATCCCCTATAGACTATACAGCCCATAACAACAGCTTAATAACTCTCCATCCCCTATCAATACATCCCATAACAACAGCTATAATAACAGCCCATCCCCTCCATAGACTATACAGCCCATAACAACAGCTTAATAACTCTCCATCCCCTATAGACAATACAGCCCATAACAACAGCTTCATCACTCTCCATCCCCTATCAATACAGCCCATAACAACAGTGTAATCACTCTCCATCCCCTATAGACAATACAGCCCATAACAACAGCTTCATCACTCTCCATCCCCTATAGACAATACAGCTCATAACAACAGCTTAATCACTCTCCATCCCCTATAGACTATAAAGCCCATAACAACAGCTTCATCACTCTCCATCCCCCTATAGACAATACAGCCCATAAACACAGTGTAATCACTCTCCATCCCCCTATAGACAATACAGCCCATAAACACAGTGTAATCACTCTCCATCCCCTATAGACAATACAGCCCATAACAACAGCTTCATCACTCTCCATCCCCCTATAGACAATACAGCCCATAACAACTGGTTAATAACTCTCCATCCCCCTATAGACAATACAGCCCATAACAACAGCTTCATCACTCTCCATCCCCTATCAATACATCCCATAACAACAGGTTAATAACTCTCCATCCCCCTATAGACAATACATCCCATAACAACAGGTTAATAACTCTCCATCCCCCTATAGACAATACAGCCCATAACAACAGCTTCATCACTCTCCATCCCCTATCAATACATCCCATAACAACTGGTTAATCACTCTCCATCCCCCTATAGACAATACAGCCCATAACAACAGCTTCATCACTCTCCATCCCCCTATAGACAATACAGCCCATAACAACAGCTTAATAACTCTCCATCCCCTATCAATACATCCCATAACAACAGGTTAATAACTCTCCATCCCCTATAGACAATACAGCCCATAAACACAGTGTAATCACTCTCCATCCCCTATAGACAATACAGCCCATAAACACAGTGTAATCACTCTCCATCCCCTATAGACAATACAGCCCATAAACACAGTGTAATCACTCTCCATCCCCTATAGACAATACAGCCCATAAACACAGTGTAATCACTCTCCATCCCCTATAGACAATACAGCCCATAAACACAGTGTAATCACTCTCCATCCCCCTATAGACAATACAGCCCATAAACACAGTGTAATCACTCTCCATCCCCTATAGACAATACAGCCCATAAACACAGTGTAATCACTCTCCATCCCCCTATAGACAATACAGCCCATAACAACAGCTTAATCACTCTCCATCCCCCTATAGACAATACAGCCCATAAACACAGTGTAATCACTCTCCATCCCCTATAGACAATACAGCCCATAAAACACAGTGTAATCAGCTTCATCTCTCCATCCCCCTATAGACAATACAGCCCATAAACACAGTGTAATCACTCTCCATCCCCCTATAGACAATACAGCCCATAAACACAGTGTAATCACTCTCCATCCCCTATAGACTACAAAGCCCATAACAACAGCTTCATCACTCAATATTCCAGTCACTAATCTACTGGAACTGGCCTCAGTGCAGGAACCCTAATAGAGACAAAGCACACGTAACAAACTGGGACAATATTCCACTGAAGGACTGAATATCTGCTTCCTTCTCCCTGAAAAATTGTCTGTATTGGGGGCTCGGTTTGTTACGCAGGCAAATGCAGAAGGTGTGTTTCACTCCCCAGACTGAGTGGCACTGACTGGAGTTTTTCTCAGTTGAGTTTGTGTTATGGATGCACTCTGGTAATAAGGACTAATGTAATGGTGTTTGACTATCTCTGGGAGCTGAAGCTCTCCATCTCACTCCAGGACTGTTTTGTGGATTTCTCTCTTGTCCTGTTCAGATTATTTTGTTTCCTGCTGAGTGGAGGACGGCTCATAATAATGTCTGGAATGGAGCAAATGGAATGGCATCAAACACATGGAAACCATGGAAACCATGTTTGACATATTTGATAGCATTCCACTGATTCCGCTCCAGCCATTACCAAGAGCCCATCCTCTCCAATTAAGGTGCCACCAAACTCCTGTGTTGGAGAGTGACACACACACACGCACACACACAAACACGCAGTTGCAGACCCTTTCCCTTCATTGACTCCTTTAACATGTACATAGCCACCCAATCCTCCTACCTGATATTGTAGCCTTTTCAGACTCCAACTCAGAGCATACAGGTACTGAGAAATAATGGATAGTGCTGAGTGTAGTTAACAACATTAACACCTCCTGCACAAACCTCCAACGTATTTAACTCTTTTGAAGACAACCCTTCACTTTCATTATCACATTTCTGCAAATCTTTCTTTTTTTTTAAAGCATCCCTACAAATCAACAAGACCATAAATCCATGTATCAATAATGGGAGCTTTAAGTGTCAACGTTGCAGATTTATTTCTGTTGATTAGCATAGAAAAGAGCCGGGTTGCATGTGACGGTGCGAGGAAGAGGGGAAAATAAGGGCCTCTCGATTGTGACACTTACGAGTTCCAGATCAGTGGTTTAATTAGGGCACGTATTCTATAACGGCTCTCTCATAACCTTTATTTTACCATATCAGCCCATGGAGACCATGCTAAGGTCAGTTGATCTCATTAAAACCCTAGACAACAGTTACAGTAAATCCTTGAGACACATCGCCTTGAAAAGTTAAGATTGCAACGGGGAGCACCAGCCCATAACCGAGAAAACCCCCTTGTTTTCCACTTTCTTCTACTTTTCTGAATGACTATTCCCTAGCACTGAAGTATTGTATGGCCTACTTCATTAACATGAACATGGAATTCAGAAAGCTGCAATACATACATATGTATCAGGAGAGATCCCTGAAACTCTGGAGGATGAGTTAGCTGTCAGAGGTCACGTTACATCACGGTTCACAGCTTTTAAGATGGCAATGAATCATTCTCAACTGTTTTGTCTCCATAACCAAACATTTTGTCCATACAGCGAGCACTTGACCACATATATGGACCTAACAATTAAATTATAGCATCATGTTATAGCTCTTCTCCCTATACAAGAAACTTCTCAGTTTGTGAATACACCAAACCAGTATAGTACTAATGCCATACAATTTCATAGTAAATACCAAACAAATACCAACATAACCTTTTACAACCATTATGGAAAGTCCTCTACTAATTTCCACCAATGCTAAAAATAAAGCCCACAAACTGTGGAGGAGGAGAAGATATATAGAAAAATATATAGTGAATATATACACTGAGTGCACAAAACATTAGGAACGCCTGCTCTTTCCTTGACTTACTGTAGACTGACCAGGTGATTCCTGGTGAAAGCTATGATCCCGTATTTATGACACTTGTTAACTCCACTTCAGTCAGTGTAGATGAAATGAAGGAGACAGGTTAAAGGAGGATTTTTAAGCCTTGAGACAATCGACACATGGATTTGTTTTGTGTGCCATTCAGAGGTGAATGAGAAAGACACAAGATTTAAGTGCCTTTGAACAGGGTATAGACAGTAGGTGCCAGGAGCACCAGTTTGAGTGAGTCAAGAACTGCAAGGCTGCTGGGTTTTTTCACGCTCAACAGTTTCCTGTGTGTATCAAGAATGGTCCACCACCCAAAGGACATCCAGCCAACGGCAGGCCAGTGGTTGAAAACAGGTCATTGATGAGAGGACAAAGGAGGCTGACATGAACTGTGCAGAGCAACAGACGGGCTGTAGGTAGTCCAACTGACAGTCCAGTACAACATTGGTGCCCAAAGACCCATGAAAGAATGCACAACTCATAGTACCTTGACACAATTTGGGTACGGCAGCCAACGACCTTACAGAGTTCCACTTCTTTCAGCATTAAACAAGAAACTGCAGTTGCAGTGGGCTAAGGTACAAAAACACTGTACACTGGAGAATTGGAAAAACAATGCCTGGTCTAATGAATCAGGGGTCCTGCTGTTTCACGCTGATGGGAGGACTATCACGGAGAAAACCCAGAGAACATGCATCCATCAGGGTAGAAATCCACTACCAAACAACTTGACACAACTGTGGGAAGCATTGAGTCAACATTGGCCAGCATCCCTGTGGAATGCTTTCAACACCTTGTAGAGTCAACATGGGCCAGCATCCCTGTGGAACCCTTTCCACTCCTTGTAGAGTCAACATTGGCCAGCATCCCTGTGGAATGCTTTCAACACCTTGTAGAGTCAACATCCCCCACATCCCTGTGGAACCCTTTCCACACCTTGTAGAATCCATGCCCCGATGAACTGAGGCTGTTCTGAGGACAAAAAGGGGTTTAACTCAATATTAGGAAGATGTACCTAATGTTTTGTACCTCCAGCGGACTGAGATAAAGACGTTATGACTAGGTACTCTTCCCCCGGGGAGTTGCTATAAAAGGCAGTCATTCAGTGCTGCAGAGCCATCATAAAGCAGTACTGATTGACTACAAAGCCCATACTCATCATGTAGTGTACTGATTGGCTCCTACTCTCAGGAATAGAGGACAGGTAGATATAGACCCTCATGGGAAAAACACTTTTGAAATAAATTCAACATCTCACTGTGTGTGTGTGTGTGTGTGTGATGTTTTTCGATATGCACAGTACCAGTCAAAAGTTTAGACACACCTACTCATTCAAGGCATTCAAGGATTTTTCTTTATTTGTACTATTTTCTACATGGTAGAAAAATAGATAAGACATCAAAACTACTATGAAATAACACATATGGACTCATGTACTAATTAAAAGTGTTAAACAAATCAAAATATATTTTATAAATTAGATTGGCATCAAAAATAGCCACCATGTTGCCTTGATGACAGCTTTGCACATTCTTGGCATTCCCACAACCAGCTTCACCTTGAATGCTTTTCTACCAGTCTTGAAGGAGTTCCCACATATGCTGATAACATGTTGGCTGCTTTTCTTTCTCTCTGCCATCCAACTCATCCAAAACCATCTCAATTGGGTTGAGATCGGGTGATTGTGGAGGCTAGGTCATCTGATACTTTAATGAATACTCATGGAGAAAAAGTTGTAGATTCACATGCAGAGTACAGAAGATGTTTATTAATACTTCCCAGAAGGCAGGAATCGTGGTCACAGGCAGGCAATGGTCAAACACAGGTACACAGTCAAAAACAAACAATACCTCACAACCATACAAACAGACAGAACTGAACTAAATAGGGAGCTGATGAGACTAGGTGAGAAATGAACACAGGTGAAATCAATGAACAAGAATGAAAGACAGGGCTACGTTCCAGAACACAAAGAAACAGGGCTACGTTCCAGAACACAAAGAAACAGGGCTACGTTCCAGAACACAAAGAAACAGGGCTACGTTCCAGAACACAAAGAAGCAGGGCTACGTTCCAGAACACGGAGAAACAGGGCTACGTTCCAGAACACAAAGAAACAGGGCTACGTTCCAGAACACAAAGAAACAGGGCTGTTCCAGAACACAAAGAAGCAGGGAGACGTTCCAGAACACGGAGAAACAGGGCTACGTTCCAGAACACGGAGAAACAGGGCTACGTTCCAGAACACAAAGAAACAGGGCTTTGTTCCAGAACACAAAGAAACAGGGCTACATTCCAGAACACGGAGAAACAGGGCTACGTTCCAGAACACGGAGAAACAGGGAATACGTTCCAGAACACAAAGAAACAGGGCTACGTTCCAGAACACAAAGAAACAGGGCTACGTTCCAGAACACGGAGAAACAGGGCTACGTTCCAGAACACGGAGAAACAGGGCTACGTTCCAGAACACAAAGAAACAGGGGCTACGTTCCAGAACACGGAGAAACAGGGCTACGTTCCAGAACACGAAGAAACAGGGATACGTTCCAGAACACAAAGAAACAGGGCTATGTTCCAGAACACAAAGTAAAAAACACAAGGTTGACTAAGAAAAGAAAAGCAGAGCCTTACAGATGCAGTACTACTACATCACTCTCCTTCTTGGTCAAATAGCCCTTATACTGCCTGGAGGTGTGTTGGGTCAGTGTCCTGTTGAAAAACAGATGATAGTCCCACTAAGCGCAAACGAGATGGAATGGCGTACCGCTGCAGAATACTGTGATAGCCATGCTGGTTAAGTGTGCCTTGAATTCTAAATAAATCTCTGACAGTATCACCAGGAAATCACCCGCACACCATTACACCTCCTCCATGCTTCACGGTGGGAACCGCACATGCGGAGATCCTCCGTTCACCTACTCCGTGTCTCACAAAGACACGGAGGTTGGAACCAAAATCATCAGACCAAAGGACAGATTTCACTGGTCTAATGTCCATTGCTCATGTTTTTGGCCCAAGCAAGTCTCTTCTTCTTATTGGTGTCCTTTAGTAGAGGTTTCTTGGCAGCAATACAACCATGAAGGCCTGATACACGCAGTCTCCTCTGAAAAGTTGATGTCGAGATGTGTCTGTTACTTGAACTACATGAAGCATTTATTTGGGCTGCAATCTGAGGCTGGTAACTCTACTGAAATTATCCTCTGTAGCAGAGGTAACTCTGGGTCTTCCTTTCCTGTGGCGGTCCACATGAGAGCCAGTTTCATCATAGTGTTTGATGGTTTTTGCGACTGTTCTTGAAGAAACTTTCAAAGTTCTTGACATTTTCGGGGATTGACTAAAATCTTAAAATAATGTTGGACTATCTTTTCTCTTTGCTTATTTGATCTGTTCTTGCCATAATAAGGACTTGGTCTTTTACCAAATAGGGCTATCTTCTGTATTCCAACTCTACCTTGTCACAACACAACTGACTGGCTATTTTGATTTCTTTAACACTTTTTTGCTTACTACATGATGCCATATGTGTCATTTCATAGTTTTGATGTCCACTATTATTCTACAATGTAGAAAATAGTTTTAAAAATTAAGAAAAACCTTTGAATGAGTAGGTGTGTCTAAACCTTTGATTGGTAGTGTGTGTGTGTGTGTGTGTGTGTGTGTGTGTGTGTGTGTGTGTGTGTGTGTGTGTGTGTGTGTGTGTGTGAGTGTATATATCTATAATCCATCTCATATTTTAATGTGTGAGTTGTCATCTTGACTTTGCAGTGTTAGCTCTCCAGCATGCAGTCCCCCAGATGGGGCAGGCAGATGGGAGATGGTATCAAGACTCTTATCAGAGATTCACTCTGAGCCGAGAGAGAGTGAGAGAAAAAGAGAGAGAGAGAGTGATAGAAAGAGAGAGAGAGAGTGAGAAAAAAAAGAGAGAGAGAGAGAGTGATAGAGAGAAAAAAGAGAGAGAGTGAGAGAAAGAGAGAGAGAGAGTGAGAGAGAGAGAAAAAAGAGAGAGAGAGAGAGAGAGAGAAAAAGAGAGAGAGAGGAAGAGAGAGAGAAAAGAAAGAGAGAGAGAGAGTGAGAGAGAGAGAAAAAGAGAGAGAGAGAGAGAGAGAGTGAGAGAAAAAGAGAGAGTGAGAGAAAAAGAGAGAGAGAGGAAGAGAGAGAGAGGTTTGGCACGGAAAGAGGCTTGTCTTTTAGTGTGAACTGTGATTTGCTTTTCAGTTGTTCAAGTAACTTGCCCTTAACCATGCCGCCATACTAACTAACGTCTAATAATTGATGCTGAGTTGGTGTGAAATCGAGCATGTAAATAGTGGATTTCCAGGATAAAGGCTACAAAACATTCTAAGGGAAGCATTCCAGTCTGCCCCCACTGCTGTAGATAGAGTGCCCTACACCAGACATATTAGATCTATCTACAGCAGTGGGGGGAGACTGGAATGCTTCCCTTAGAATGTCCTATACCAGTATGAAATGCAGACTATGCTGTGTTGTCTGGTGGCAGGCCACCCAGCCCTGTCTCCTCTGTGCTAGAGCTGTTCACTCAGCTGTCACAGTGGAAGACTCTGTGCCTCACTTCACACAGTCCCTCAGCTGAGGTAAAGCTGAGAGATAGAGAGAGGGAGACAGAGAGAGAGAGAGAGAGAGAGAGAGAGAGCGAGAGAGAGGGAGAGAGAGAGAGAGAGGAAGGAAGATGTAGGGAGAAAAAGGTTTTGGAAGCCAGAGAGAGAAAAAAGAGGGAGAGGGGGAGGGCAGAGAAATCGAGAGGGAAGGAGAGAGAGCGTTTTCCTCTGATCTGACCTGTGTACTGCATGGCACTAAAGGTCTTTCTAGATGTGGATCCCCTGAGGAAGACTCTGTGCCTCTGCTACTAGAGATAGCTCCAGGCCACGCTGTAGCCTGCGGGAGGCTGGGAGATAAAACTGAGGAAGTGTGTGTATGTGTGTGTGTGTGTGTGTGTGTGTGTGTGTGTGTGTTTTTACAGTATGTGTTTATATAAGGTTTTTAAATGATATTTAAGCAGGAAATTGCAACGCATATCAGGAACTCCCGGCATGACTGGGAGAAGGAGGCCTGGAGAGTACAGGAGGGAGTGCAGGAGGGCTGGTGGTGAAAGGAGAGTACAGGAGGTATGGGGAGGAAAGGGGAGTACAGGAGGGGGTGCAGGAGGGCCTGGGAGGACGGGGAGAGACAGGGGGACAGGGAGGACTTGGGGAGTATAGCTCTCTCCTGGTTCCCATCTCTCAGTCTTTTGGCAGATCATCAGAGGCGAGGAGATAAGGCTGCACACATGCTTTGCGTTTGGTGTGCTGGCTGTGGTTTACACAGAGACAGCTGGTTGGCTGGCTGGTTGGCTGGCTGGTTAGCTGGCTGGCTGGTTGGCTGGCTGGTTGGTTGGCTGGTTGTCTGGTTAGCTGGCTGGCTGGCTGGTTGGCTGGCTGGCTGGCTGGTTGGTTGGCTGGTTGGTTGGCTGGTTGGCTGGCTGGTTGGCTGGTTGGTTGGCTGGTTGGCTGGTTGGCTGGTTGGTTGGCTGGCTGGTTGGTTGGTTGGTTGGTTGGTTGGCTGGTTGGTAGGCTGGTTGGCTGGTTGGTTGGCTGGCTGGCTGGCTGGCTGGCTGGTTGGTTGGCTGGTTGGCTGGTTGGTTGGTTGGCTGGTTGGCTGGTTGGTTGGTTGGCTGGTTGGCTGGCTGGTTGGCTGGTTGGTTGGCTGGTTGGCTGGTTGGCTGGCTGGTTGGCTGGTTGGCTGGCTGGCTGGTTGGCTGGTTGGCTGGCTGGTTGGCTGGGTAGCTGGCTGGTTGGTTGGCTGCAGGGAGGAGAACAGACACTTTAGAGGACCTCAGTCTCCTAGTCGTCCTTCCAGCCTTCAGCTGCTGGGTTGCATCCAATTGGACACTAGTATTATTTCACCATGCTTCAAGCACTTCCTGGTCCATTGACTTCTCAAAGGGGCTATATTAGCAAGACTATTATCACCTCAACAGTTTACAGTCATAGTTGGAGCTGCATTCTGAGTTGAGATCAGCACTGTGCCAAGTGCAAAAAAGTACCATAAACCTAATAATCTGGTAGTGTGATTTCATTTTAAATCTTTCTTCAACAATGTGTGTTAGTTATGAGGAGATTACTAAACTAGAGTTTAGTAAACTGATCAATGCATAGATAGTCGGCTCATTATAACACATTGTTTCAAATTATTTAATTTGAAGTCAAGTGTATGGTAAATGTTACACTTTTGCTTTTGCAATAAAAACATTTGCAGTCAGACTTTTGTCATTGGGAGACTTGTACAAAAATACTAGTTATGGCCAAGGACCTCAGGTCAGAATACCGCCTCTTTTTAGTTGATAAAAAGAGTTATTTGAACAGCTACATATCTCCGTGCCCCCATCATACCCCCATGTGAGAGTAGATGAGCCACAGGAAGGGAGAGAACGACGGGATGTTAAGCTGCATGTTGTCTCGCGCCGATGTCCTTGACATTTATTCTGTTCATGTCATTTCCCATGAAGCAGCCGTCTCTAACCCACTCATATGAGCGGGCTCATTTGGCTCTGTGTCAATTTTAGCGCTTAGTCATTGTTTGCGGATCAGGCAGGCGTGTTGCCCTTTTCAACGGGAGCTATCGCTGTCTCCGTGACAACCCATTACCACCTAATTAGCATTTGGGATTAATTGGCCATCTTGTTAACTGTAACCTCTAAATGTTATGATAAAGCCACAGAGCAATTAAAAAGAGTGGGGAGAGGAATGAATGTGGGACAAACAACAAGATGGGGGGAAGAATGGGTAGAGTTGCTGGTCACTGGTCTACTGGATTGAAATCAGAGGAAGTCGGACCTGAAAACTGCTGGATTCGCAGGTCAAGACGACAGAGGCCTTGTAGTGGTGGGCTTGGCCAGCCAACTGAGCACACTAGCTGACGTTAGCACCATGTAGGGACGCTGTTAGCAAAACCAGCCCACTCCAACTACCAACCACTGACCTCCTATTGGAGTAATGACAGAGGGGTAAGTACTTTGGCCTAAAAAACAGCTGGACAGGACCATAACCTTTCAATTTTTGGCACTGCACATTCTGTGCTCACTCTGACCTACAAATAATTAATTACTCTGGGCATCCCAAGAATCAGCTCCCACTGAGGCAGCTGAAAGAGCTGCTGTTTTCAGTTAAAGGTGATTTGTTTGAGTTTTGAGAGAGGAAACATTTTGATGAAACAGGCTCTGCTGTCAAGTAGCTGTTTAATGAATATGGGAATGCCACCTCGTGTTTCTCTAATTTGCGAATCAATGTTCGACCTGGACGGTATAGCAGAAAAGAGAATGACATCAGTCAGACAAGAGGAAATGAAGTAAACCAACCCTAATCTGATAATCTGAATAATCTGAATAATCTGATAAAACACAATCTGAACTAATCCCAGGGGATCATGGCAACACATACTGTACCGTTCTTAATTTATTATGTTACAAAAGTGGGATTAAAGTGAATTTAATTGTCGTTGTGGTTAAAAATCTACACAAAATAATTGGTAATGTCAAAATTGAAGAAAAATTCAATTTTTAAAAGTATATAAGTATTCGCTCCTCTGAGTCAATACATGTTAGAAACACCTCGGCCAGCGATTACAGAGGTGAGTCATCTTGTGTAAGTCTCACAAGAGCTTTGCACACCTGTATTGTGCAATATTTGCCCGTTGTTCTTTTCAAAATTCTTCAAGCTCTGTCAAGGTGTTAGGGATCATGGCTAGAGAGCAATTTTCAAGTCTTGCAATAGATTTCCAAGCAGATTTACATCTAAACTGTAACCTGGCCTTCGGGAACATTCCCTGTCTTATTGGTAAGCAACTCCAGTGTAGACTTGGCCTTGTGTTGTAGGTTATTGTTCTGCTGAAAGGTGAATTCCTCTCTCAGTGTCTGGTGTACAGCAGACTGAAGCAGGTTTTTCCTCTATTTTGCCTGTGCTAGGCTCCACCCCGTTTATTTTTATCCTGAAAAACTCCCCAGTCTTTGCCAATGTTAAGCATACCCCTACCATGATGAAGCCACCACCATGCTTTTCACATGTGAGGAGAATAACGTTATTTTAACCCCACATGTGAATCTGTAATTCCTCATGTGAAACTGATATTTGTGAAGGTTTTTTTAAATATTTTTTTTACATGTGAACCTGCAAATTAGATTTTCACATATGATTGATTTTGACATGTGAACTTGACAGGACAGACATACACTTTTCCTCATTTTCCTTTCATCAGAATTCCCTCTTCTTTCCATCCCTCCATCCCTTTCACTTTGAGCACAGCATCACTGAGGGCCCCCGGTCCCACAACAGGGCTTCTGCTGGCTGCTGTTATCCATCCTAAAGGTCTTCCCACGCAGGTGCAGGTCTGATCCAGCGGCTGCCTGAAAACACCATTAAGATCATGGTCCCAACCCAACCTGTCTTTGTTCTCCTGTCTTTCCATGTCATCTCTCTTCTTTTTCATCCTCTCACGTGCCAAAGAGTTGAATTATTTCCTGATGAATTCTCTTCTTCCATAATGTTGTAAACCGTGTTTGTCTCCCTATCTGTATTAATGTGTGGGTAATAGAATGCTGAGTGTGCTTGGAGACATTCTTCACTCATTATCATCAGCCCATTCTGTATTAAACTACACCAACACCATGTCTTATTCCTCACAACCATCTGGGAAATCAACTTATTGCAGACCAAAGTGTTATTGAGCTGGAAATTGTTCAGTGCAATGTGATTTCTGTGAGTCCATTTGGCGTTCATTTCTCAAGGGTGTGAGGAAGGCTTTGGGCTTGGTGGAAGGAAGGCAGGGGACACTTGACTTGTGCTGACTTTAAATCGAGGAGGTGTAGATGTATCCACAAGATAACTATAGCACACAAATCTAGCAGAACAGCGGCTGACTACTTTGAAAGTTTTCAGCCAACTCCTGTCTTCATTAAAGTAGAGGTTGAATACTCAGGCTTTTGGAGAAAGAGAGTGAATAGAATACGGGGACTAGTTATGCACATCTTTGTGGAGAAGTAAAAGACCTCAAAGAAATTGAACGTTGGTTTAAGTTGTGATGCTTCTTAACTTGAAGATACAAAGATCATATTAGATTGTGGGAAACACCATTTCTATCCTATTATTACCATGTTTAGTCAATCACGATGCATTTCAATTTGATTACCAACTAAGCATAAGAATCCTCTCATTGCTTTCCTGTAAAATTGTTTCTCCTCATTCAAACCATTGTAATAGTTTTATTACACACAGTATTTTCATGTTGCCTACCTTGTCCCCTGTTGTTCATTTGATAACACCATTGTCCAATCAAGTAATGGGCTCCCGAGTGGCGCAGTGGTCTCAGGCACTGCATCTCAGTGTTAGAGGCATCAACACAGACCCTGGTTTGATTCCAGGCTATATCACAACCAGCTGTGACTGGGAGTCTCATAGGGCGATGCACAATTGGCCCAGGGTAGGCTGTCATTGTAAATATGATTTTTGTCTTAAGTAACTTGCCTGGTTAAATAAAATAAAAAGTATTGATGATATGCTGGGATTTCATCTCCATAACCATTCAGCAGGCCTGTTCTATGTACTTGGTTCTATATAGCCTGACTAAACCAGACTTAATGACAAACAAGGGCACTGCGTTCATCCACCTCTGGCCTGCTCGCCTCCCTACCACTGAGGAAGTACAGTTCCCGCTCAGCCCAGTCAAAACTGTTCGCTGCTCTGGCCCCCCAATGGTGGAACAAACTCCCTCACGACGCCAGGACAGCGGAGTCAATCACCTTCCAGAGACACCTGAAACCCCACCTCTTTAAGGAATACCTAGGATAGGATAAAGTAGTCCTTCTCACCCCCCCCCCCCTTAACAGATTTAGATGCACTATTGTAAAGTGGCTGCTCCACTGGATGTCATAAGGTGAATGCACCAATTTGTAAGTCGCTCTGGATAAGAGCGTCTGCTAAATGACTTAAATGTAAATGTTAATGCTATGCCCGCCATTATTTAATCAGGCTAGAAGCTTACCACAGTGGTTCTTATACCTCTCCTCGGGTACCCCCAGCCGGTCCAAATCTCTCCTCAGGGACCCCCAGCCGGTCCAAACCTCTCCTCAGGGACCCCCAGCCAGATAATATATTTGATCTATTCCAGAACTAGTACACCTGATTCATTTTGTCAACTAATCATCAGGCCCTGACTAGGTGAATCAATCAAGCCCTTGACTAGGTGAATCAAACATCAAGCCCTTGACTAGGTGAATCTGTCAGCAAGCCCTTGACTAGGTGAATCAATCATCAAGCCCTTGACTAGGTGAATCAATCATCAATCCCGTGACTAGGTGAATCAATCATCAAGCCCTTGACTAGGTGAATCTGTCAGCAAGCCCTTGACTAGGTGAATCTGTCAGCAAGCCCTTGACTAGGTGAATCAATCATCAAGCCCGTGACTAGGTGAATCAATCATCAAGCCCTTGACTAGGTGAATCTATCATCAAGCCCTTGACTAGGTGAATGAATCATCAAGCCCTTGACTAGGTGAATCTATCATCAAGCCCTTGACTAGGTGAATCAAACATCAAGCCCTTGACTAGGTGAATCAATCATCAATCCCGTGACTAGGTGAATCAATCATCAAGCCCTTGACTAGGTGAATCTGTCAGCAAGCCCTTGACTAGGTGAATCTATCAGCAAGCCCTTGACTAGGTGAATCAATCATCAAGCCCGTGACTAGGTGAATCAATCATCAAGCCCTTGACTAGGTGAATCTATCATCAAGCCCTTGACTAGGTGAATCAATCATCAAGCCCTTGACTAGGTGAATCTATCAGCAAGCCCTTGACTAGGTGAATCAATCATCAAGCCCTTGACTAGGTGAATCAATCAAGCCCTTGACTAGGTGAATCAAACATCAAGCCCTTGACTAGGTGAATCTATCATCAAGCCCGTGACTAGGTGAATCAATCAGCAAGCCCTTGACTAGGTGAATCAATCATCAAGCCCGTGACTAGGTGAATCAAACATCAAGCCCTTGACTAGGTGAATCTATCATCAAGCCCTTGACTAGGTGAATCAATCATCAAGCCCGTGACTAGGTGAATCAATCATCAAGCCCTTGACTAGGTGAATCTAACAGCAAGCCCTTGATTAGATGAATCAATCATCAAGCCCGTGACTAGGTGAATCAATCATCAAGCCCTTGACTAGGTGAATCTAACAGCAAGCCCTTGACTAAGTGAATCCATCAGCAAGCCCTTGACTAGGTGAATCAATCATCAAGCCCTTGTCTAGGTGAGATATTTCAAGGCTACAACACACTTGTGAAACATCTGGGGGTTCCTGAGGAGAGGTTGGAAAACCACTGGCTTGTAGATAACAAAGAGGTCACTTTGAGGATGTCATTTAATGGTAAAGTGGGGGCTTTCCTGGATTGCTGACGGGAAACATGACTTCTCTAACGGTTTCTATCAAAGGTTACAGTCAGAATGTTGAGGGTCAGGTATGGTAATGTATGGTAATGTCCACTATAGCATTCTCCATACAATATGAGGAGGACTCTTTTATTTAATGAATTATAAGGAAGTAATCACATGAGCACCAAGTGAGCAGCCTCATTTGAAAGGGTGTTAGATTATGTGGAACAAGCTGAAATGTCTTACATTCACAATGAGCTGCATTGACTGATGTGGGAATACAGTATGTCTGTTGTTGCAAACATTAAATTCACATATCGAGTACGTTTCTCAGTGTTATGCACTTACTGTTTAAAGTTAAATTGGTTCTCCATGGTGGTAATTCCTGTATATTAACAATAATATACCATGTCAAGATTTCATTCTGGCTAAATTATACAAATTCATGCTGGTTTAGGGGGAAAAATGGCTTGATAGAAAATATGATTTAGGTAATGTCCTGCTGGCGAAGTAAATAAACAGTACCAGCAGCGTATGTGATGAGTCAAAAGAGTTAGTGGAAAAAGGATCAATACAGATAGTTAAATAATTAACCAATAGCTACCCGGACTAACTATTTAGCAGTCTATGGCTTGGGGGTAGAAGCTCTTTAGGGTCCTGTTGGTGGCAGACTTGCTACATCGGTACCGCTTGCTGTGCAGTAGCAGAGAGAACAGTCTATGACTTGGGTGGCTTGAGTCTTTGAACATTTTTAGGGCCTTCCTCTGACATCGCCTGGTATAGAGGTCCTGTATGGCAGGGAGCTTGGCCCCATTGATATACTGGGCTGTATGTATTACCCTCCCTTTTATTAGTTTTGGTTGGCGGTAGGTGCACCTGATTCAGCTGCCCTGCGCGCAGGGTAGCCCAACTGTTGCCATTTTGAAACATTTCAGGTGTCTGAAGGTATAAACTCTGTCTTCCCAGTGGGCCCAGAGAGCAAATCAAGTGCACTATAGCTCAGATTACCGTGTCTGTAGTAATGTAGCAGACATACAAGAACGTAATAGCGAAGTTGATACTGTGAGATTTCAAAACATTGAAAACCATGACTAGAGAGAACTGTCAACGAATACAGCAAAGAGCTACTCAGCACTGTCAACACTTTGAATTCAACACTTTTATAAGCCACACGTGTGTTCTTCCTATTTCCACTCAGCGCTACAACAAACACTGCAGCAGTGTGAGTAGGAAAGTCTATAGGCTTGCCTTCTTGTTATTTTTAGCAGTTTGGGTATTTTTTTACACCAGGAATATTTCACTTTCTCTGTTCATAAGAGGAACAACATGAATTTGTACATGAGGCAGAAATAATGCGGTGCGACTCCAGTTTGGCCATCAGCTGAAACACGGTGTCTCTTTGTGGTCAGTGTCAGTGGAGGAAAGGGAGAGCAGAGGGATGTTGAGAGACGACCCTCAGTCTGCTGCTCTTTCTCTCCACTGAGACTGACCCTCAGTCTGCTGCTCTTTCTCTCCACTGAGACTGACCCTCAGTTTGCTGCTCTTTCTCTCCACTGAGACTGACCCTCAGTTTGCTGCTCTTTCTCTCCACTGAGACTGACGCTGTCTGCTGCTCTTTCTCTCCACTGAGACTGACCCTCAGTTTGCTGCTCTTTCTCTCCACTGAGACTGACGCTGTCTGCTGCTCTTTCTCTCCGCTGAGACTGACGCTCAGTCTGCTGCTCTTTCTCTCCACTGAGACTGACCCTCAGTCTGCTGCTCTTTCTCTCCTCTGAGACTGACCCTCAGTCTGCTGCTCTTTCTCTCCTCTGAGACGGACCCTCAGTCTGCTGCTCTTTCTCTCCACTGAGACTGACCCTCAGTCTGCTGCTCTCTCCCTCCACTGAGACTGACCCTCAGTCTGCTGCTCTTTCTCTCCACTGAGACTGACCCTCAGTCTGCTGCTCTTTCTCTCCACTGAGACTTAAACAAAAAAATTAATTTCACCTTTATTTAACCAGGTAGGCTAGTTGAGAACAAGTTCTCATTTGCAACTGCGACCTGGCCAAGATAAAGCATAGCAGTGTGAACAGACAACACAGAGTTATACATGGAGTAAACAATTAACAAGGAAAAAAGGAGAGTCTATATACATTGTGTGCAAAAGGCATGAGGAGGTAGGCAAATAATTATATTGGGCATATAACTTACTGCACAAACCTCATTGCTTCAGTACTGTTTTCAATTAGTTCATGTGCATAGGCTTACACTTTGTAAGTCGTGTTAAAAAAAAATCTGAGCAGTAAATCTCATCTTGCATTTTGACTCAAAAAGTGATCTTGACTCGGAAAAGGTTGGTGACCACTGTTATAGAGCTTTCCCTGTTAACACTATCAACATTTCCCTTTACTGTGGCAATTGTGATTGAATCAAAACACTATTAACCACTTTCAATGTAACATACCGAAACAAATTAACTATGCAAGAGATTGTGCTGTAGGCAGAACGCATTGGAGTAGGATTCTATTGCATTGACATGCACAACTCAGCCCATACTCTACACATACCGGTGCAGCATAACCAGAGCTGTAGTAGGCCTATATGCAAATAGACCCTTGCCATATATAGATCTATGCCATTTACTTTGAACTGGACTGTGTTTACAGCATGAGCAGTCGTGAGTAGATGCATTGTTTTTGTTCATATCTGTTGCTAGTTAGTGAGATATTAGCCCAGTTATAGATCATTTGTAGTCAGCAATAGGGGAGTGTCTCACAACCTGTCTCCCAACCTCAGAGTTTCTGGAATGTGAACTACACTAGCACAGTCCTCCCCGGAACCCTCAGGATGCTCAGCACAAAATTGCTGCCCTCATTGGAAAAGATTGTTGACAGAAGCTGGAGTCACAGAGCCACTTAATGGCGTAGGCAGGCAGCCGCTGGATCAGAGTTTGAACATCTACTGCACCTGCATGGAAAGAGCCTTTAGGATGGATGACAGCAGCCAGCAGAAGCCCTGTTGTGGGACCGGGGGCCCACAGTGATGCTGTGCTCAAAGTGTAGCTGGGAGGGAATGAGAGTTAGAAGGAGTGGAGCTCTGATGAAAGGAAAAGAATGAAAGGGGTAGTGTCGCTTTTCTCTAATGGAAGAAAGTGGATGGAAGGCGCTAGAGTGGTGTCAGCTCGGCTGCTGTGGCGAGAAACATTTTGAAATAGGTTTGAAGTGTGTTATGTGATGTGGTCCCGTTGAACATGGCAAAAGGACAGAGTTGGGTTGGAGACTAATACAAGTAGCATGTATAAAGGAAGATATTATTCAGCAGGGTGATGCAGTGCCTTGCAAAAGTATTCATCCACCTTGGCATTTTTTCCTATTTTGTAACATTACAACCTGTAATTTAAATGGATTTTTATTGGATTTCACATCTAATGGACATACACAAAATAGTCCAAATTGGTGAAGTGAAATGAAAACAATTACTTGTTTCAAAAAATTCAAAAGAAATTACAACGGAAAAGTAGTGCGTGCATATGTATTCACCCCCTTTGCTATGAAGCGCCTAAATAAGATCTGGTGCAACCAATTACCTTCAGAAGTCACATAATTAGTTAAATAAAGTCCACCTGTGTGCAATCTAAGTGTCACATGATCTCATACCTGTTCTGAAAGGTCCCAGAGTCTGCAACACCATTAAGCAAGTGGCACCATGGTTGTGGAGAAGTACAGATCAGGGTTGGGTTAAAAAAAAAATCTGAAACTTTCAACATCCCACGGAGCACCATTAAATCCATTAGTAAAAAATGCTAAGAATATGGCACCACAACAAACCTGCCAAGAGGGCCGCCCACCAAAACTCACAGTCCAAGCAAGGAGGGCATTAATCAGAGAGGCAACAAAAAGACCAAATATAACCCTGAAGGAGCTGCAAAGTTCCACAGCGGAGATTGGAGTAACTGTCCATAGGACCACTTTAAGCCGTACACTCCACAGACCTGGGCTTCGTGGAAGAGTAACCAGAAAAAAAGCAATTGCTTAAAGAGAAAATAAGCAAACACTTTTGGTGTTCGCCCAAAGGCATGTGGGAGACTCCCCAAACATATGAGAGAAGGTACTCTGGTCAGATGAGACTAAAATGTAGCTTTTTGGCCATCAAGGGAAATGCTATGTCTGGCGTAAACCCAACATCTCTCATCACCCCGAGAACATCATCACCACAGTGAAGCATGGTGGTGGCTACATCATGCTGTGGGGATGCTTTTCATCGGCAGGAACTGGGAAACTGGTCAGAATTGAAGAAATGATGGATGGTGCTAAATTCAGTCTTCCAGAGATTTGAGACTGGAACGGAGGTTCCCCTTCCAGCAGGACAATGACCCCAAGCATACTGCTAAAGCAACACTCGAGTGGTTTAAGGAAAAACATTTAAATGTCTTGAAATGGCCTGTACACCAGCAATTTAAAGGAGCTGGAGCAGTTTGCCTTGAAGAATGGGCAAAAATCACAGTGGCTAGATGTGCCAAGCTTATAGAGACATACCCCGAGAGACTTGCAGCTATAATTGCTGCAAAAGGTGGCTCTACAAAGTACTGACTTTGGGGGGTTGAATAGTTGTGCACGCTCAAATTTTCAGTGTTTTTGTCTTATTTCTTGTTTGTTTCACAAAAAAAATATTTTGCATCTTCAAAATGGTAGGTATGTTGTGTACATCAAATGACACAAACCCCCCCAAAATACATTTGAATTCCAAGTTGTAAGGCAACAAAATAGGAAAAATGCCAATGGGGGTGAATACTTTCACAAGCCACTGTTCTTTCAATTCCCCATCCATGGGGAGACAGCAATATCTAACTGTCAACATCTTATTCTGCCCAGTGTCAGTATCTTCTCATCTCAACATCTTACTCTGTCCAGTGTCAGTAGCCTGTCATCTCAACATCTTACTCTGCCCAGTGTCAGTATCTTCTCATCTCAACATCTTACTCTGTCCAGTGTCAGTATCTTCTCATCTCAACATCTTACTCTGTCCAGTGTCAGTAGCCTGTCGTCTCAACATCTTACTCTGTCCAGTGTCAGTATCTTCTCATCTCAACATCTTACTCTGCCCAGTGTCAGTATCTTCTCATCTCAACATCTTACTCTGTCCAGTGTCAGTATCTTCTCATCTCAACATCTTACTCTGCCCAGTGTCAGTATCTTCTCATCTCAACATCTTACTCTGTCCAGTGTCAGTATCTTCTCATCTCAACATCTTACTCTGCCCAGTGTCAGTATCTTCTCATCTCAACATCCTACTCTGCCCAGTGTCAGTAGCATCTCATATCAAGTAGCTGAAAGATGATAGATACTATATATAATGTTCCAAAAATATATCTTGCTGTCAGTTCCTAAGATTGGCTTTGAATTACATTTTGATTCACACTTCAAAGCAGATAATCCTCCCAGAAATCCTCATTGTCCTAAATCTTTAGGTCTTCGTTGTGTGCCTTTCTGTCATCCAGAATCTTCTTATTTTCCGCTGAACAGACTGAGGAGTGTTGAGGCCGTACTCAACACCAGTAAGCTCTTCACATGGACCAGATTGTGTCATGTACTGGAAGAAAATATCCCTCAATGATATCTTTACCGTATTCTCAACTAAAGATGAATTAGAGACGTGCTATATTTGAAATAGCTGAAAGGTATCACTAGCCTGGTTCTGGATCTGTTTGCGCTGTCTTGCATACTCTGATAGTTATGCCAGACAGGAGAGCACTCAGAGATCTGGGACCAGGCTATGATGTTACCTCCATAACTGTTCAAGTGAAATGACAACCATTACTGGATTCAACCATAACAGTTCAATAATATGAGCCATAAAATGTTCACCAACAAAAAAGAAAAACAACCAAAAAAAGACCTGACTTTCCATCCTCACATTGCGATATTCTCCCAAGGTATCAAACATGCTGTCCTCTCAGACCTTCAATACTCCTACAAACCAAACATGCTTTCCCCTCAGCCCTTCAATACTCCTACATACCAAACATGTTGTCCTCTCAGCCCTTCAATACTTCTACATACCAAACATGCTGTCCTTTCAGCCCTCTTGGCATTCTCTCAACCAGCCTCAAAAGGTAGTCACCTGGAATGCTTTACCAACAGTCTTGAAGGAGTTCCCATGTATGCTGAGCACTTGTTGGCTGCTATTCCTTCACTCTGCAGTTCAACTCATCCTAAATCATCTCAATTGGGTTGAGGTCGGGTGATTGTGGAGGCCAGGTCATCTGATGCAGCACTCCATCACTCTCCTTTTGGTCAAATATAGTGTTTTGGGTCATTCTTATGTTGAAAAAAATTATAGTCCCACTAAGCACAAACCAGATGGAATGGCATATCGTTGCAGATTGCTGTGTTAGCCATGCTGGTTAAGTGTGCCTTGAATTCTAAATAAATCACCAACAGTGTCACCAGCAAAGCACCCCCACACCATCACACCTCCTCCTTCGTGCTTCACGGTGGGAACCACACATACAGAGGTTATCTGTTCACCTACTCTGCATCTCACAAAGACACAGCGGTTGGAACCAAACATCTCAGATTTGGACACATCAATCCAAAGGACAGATTTCCACTGGTCTAATGTCCATTGCTCATGATTCTTTGCCAAAGCAAGTCTCTTCTTCTTTTTGGTGTCCTTTAGTAGTGTCCTTCGACCATTAAGGCCTGTTTCATGCAGTCTCCTGTGAACAGTTGATGTCGAGATGTTTCTGTTACTTTAACTCTGTGAAGCATGCAGTTATTTGCAGTTAATTGCCGATATCTGAGGCTGGTAATGCTAATTAACTTTTCCTCTGCAGCAGAGGTAACTCTGGGTCTTCCTTTCCTGTGGCCGTCCTCGTGAGAACCAGTTTCATCATAGCACTTGATGGTTTTTGCGACTGCACTTAAAGAAACTTTCTTGAAGTTCTTGACATTTTACAGATTGACTGACATTCATGTCTTAAAGTAATGACTGACTGTTTTTTCTCTTTGCTTATTTGAGCTGTTCTTGCCATAATATGGACTTGTTTTTTTTTTACCAAATAGGGCTATCTTATGTATACCACCCCTACCTTGTCACAACACAACTGATTGGCTCAAAAGCATTAAGAAGGAAATAAATTCCACAAATTAACTTTTAACAAGGCACATCTGTTATTTGAAATGCATTCCAGGTGACTACCTCATGAAGCTGGTTGAGATAATTCCATGAGTGTGCAAAGCTATCATCCAGGCAAAGGGTAAACACTTTTTTGGTTAATACATGATTCCTTATGTGTTATTTCATAGTTTTGAAGTGTTCACTATTATTCTACAATGTAGAAAATAGTAAAAATAAAGAAAAACCCTGGAATGAGTAGGTGTGTCCAAACATTTGTCTGGTACATTATATATTGGACCATTCATTCTGCTCTCTGACTGAGTCATGATAATAACTCTATTTCCTGACTTGACAACCCTCTGACTAAAGCCTTCATCTCACCCTGTTGGTGATGCTGTCACCATGGTGATGCACGACAGGAGGGGTCTAAGTACCACTTTCATCGCCATCAGGGGGGGAAGATATACAGTACCTCCCACACCAGAGATACTGTTGTCACACCGCCCTCCCTCGTCTGTAGAGACAGGAAATGAGATGATGAACAGTCTGAATTGTTCTCCACCACGACCATGGCGATGGGAAGGAAGCCATGATCTGAACCCGTCTGAGACTGTGCAGGTCATGTCAGGTCATGACTCATTAACACTGAAGAGTTTTATAGAGAGGCTAGTCGGCGTCATATTAGACAAGGCCAATAGCCACACTCCTTATTATATACAGCACTGTAGAATGTAGAATGCTGCTAGAGACATAGAGACGGCCTAGACAGTCCTCCATATTCTGAAGCATTAGGCTATCCATTATCGGAGGAACACATGACGCCCTCGCAAACTGAGGTTTCAACCCCACTCCCTCACGTAATGTTAACTGTGCTGTCACAGAATAACGTGACACATGGAGCCCCCCCCAGGAGTCACATGACTGACAGCAGGGTCATCCAACCAGGGTCATCACACTGCTCCCCTCAGGTACTGTAGCCCGTGGACAGCACAGCACAGTCCTGCCCGTTGGGCGAGGGGGGGGGGCGTCTGAATCTAACGACATTGAATCAATACAGTCATCCATCATGCTAAGTGACAGGGTGACACTTTATAACGGGGGCTTCAGGGCTCTCCTGTGGTGCCTGCTTACTGTCTGATGAGAGCAGGTCAGACGACAGGGACGGACGTATTAGGATCATCCAAGGCCTGGGTTATGGGGACACGCTTTACAGTGCAATGCATTGGCCATAGACAAGAGTAACTATAGTGACAGTAGAATAACCCATCTAGGAATAACTGTACTTTTCCTATTTGATAATCACACTGTAATTAGTACACTGTAATTAGTACATGGTATTTAGTACACTGTAATTAGTACACTGTAATATAAAGTGTTACCATCTATTCTGTACCGGTCCAAAATGAGCGAGTCTATATTTTTTCTATGGGGTTCATATGTGGACGAACCTGTTTTACTTGCCTCAAACTTTTGACTGATATATGGATGTGTTTGTGTTCTTGACATTTTCAATCCAAATGATTGTTAGCCTCTCCTTTGGTACTTATATAGAAAAACAATTCAAACCCACCTGCTTATAGGCTTGGTGGAAGATCTATACGTTGTGTCATAGTGTGATGATGTATGGATAGGATTTATAGGCCTGCTGGATTTTATATGTGATGGATTTATGTGGATTGAATAAGTTTGAATTACAGTACAACACTCCACATGCCTACAATATGACATCATCAGCATACTGCAAGTTGATATGCACGTAATAATCAGGAATTCCCATCGACCACGCCCACAAATTGGGGAAAACAAATATTCTTTCCCTTTGACCCCCATTGTAAAAGAGTCAACCTTCGTCGTCGATTTTATTGTTATGCCGAAAATAACAAAACATTCCATAAAGCTGTTGTGATGTTTAATGTAACCATGTGAAATATCCCGACCTACGGTTCACAATGCTCTCACGTAGGGAAGTAGAGCCTGCAAGGAGTGTGGGGACCTGGTGTTCAACTACACGTAGCTATGTGTGTGGAAAACATTTCAGCACATTTGAGACATTTATTATTTTATTGAATTTTACCCCCTTTTTCTCACCAATTTCGTGGTATCCAATTGTTAGTAGTTACTCTCTTGTCTCATCGCTACAACTCCGGTACGGGCTCGGGAGAGACAAAGGTCAAAAGCCATGCTTCCTCCGAAACACAACCCAACCAAGCCGCACTGCTTCTTAACACAGCGCGCATTCAACCCGGAAGCCAGCCGCACCAATGTGCCGGAGGAAACACTGTGCATCTGGTTAGCGTGCACTGCTCCCGGCCCGCCACAGGAGTCGCTAGTGCGTGATGAGACAAGGATATCCCTACCGGCAAAAACATCGCTAACCTGGACGACGCGAGGCCAATTGTGCATCACCCCATGGACCTCCCGGTCATAGCCAGCTGCGACAGAGCCTGGGCTCAAACCCAGAGTCTCTGGTGGCACAGCTAGCACTGCGATGCAGTGCCCTAGACCACTGCGCCACCCGGGAGGCCACAGTTGAGAGATTTAACTTGTAGCACTATAGTCCAATTGTTTGTGTTGTTGGAGTTGGCTAATGCTCCGGTCGGTAGCTAGGTAGCACTCACTCACATGGCTGCTGTCACCGTCATGAAAAGGGGCATAAGGGAAGCAATACAATATGATGGTTTTCTAAGTAGGGAGAAGGCTCGGGAGCAGGCAATGTTGAAAAGGAATCTTTAGACATGTTGGAATTGTCTTAAATGTGGTTTTATAGTTGACTAAAACAAGCTGACAACAAGAAATGTGTGTTTGAAAAAGCTTCAGTTTTTGCTGTGAGCCAATGGGTTAATCTAGGACACTACAGGGTGTTTTCACCACAGGCGGTTGGGGCCGACTGGGACAGGCGGTTGGGGCCATACCGACTGGGACAGGCGGTTGGGGCCGACTGGGACAGGCGGTTGGGGCCATACCGACTGGGACAGGCGGTTGGGGCCATACCGACTGGGACAGGCGGTTGGGGCCATACCGACTGGGACAGGCGGTTGGGGCCGACTGGGACAGGCGGTTGGGGCCATACCGACTGGGACAGGCGGTTGGGGCCATACCGACTGGGACAGGCGGTTGGGGCCATACCGACTGGGACAGGCGGTTGGGGCCATACCGACTGGGACAGGCGGTTGGGGCCATACCGACTGGGACTATATGTTCTAATTGTCTGGCTAAAATATCTCTTCTAGTAATCTAACATAGGCTTTCAAATGGCAAATTGGATTTGAAATATTTTAGAAACTCTCCCACTGTATTTCTGTCATACAGAATCTTCTTAAGGTAGGTTCCCTTATATCAAGCACGAGACGAGTGTTTAACATGAATCACATACACATATGTATCACATAAAACGTGTAATATCTGAAAATGTAGCTAGCTAGACTTTCTCACCCGTTTACATCATCGATGGACGTTGCCCTTAGTTTGAAGATGTCATGCAGAGACAGGTGTTTCTCCATCTCTTTAGCTATCATACTTAAATTCTACTGAATTCAAAACTCGCTCCTCCAGAAACTGGAGAGCATACACATAATGTTAGCTAGCGAGCCAGTCAGCTAATGTTAGCTAGCTAACAGTACACTTTAACTTGACATTATGACATCATTGGGTTATGCAGTTTTACTACGTGATACATTCAAATAAAAACAAGCTGCGTTAGAAATGATTACCTGGACATACTGACCAGCTAAAATAGACAAAAGCGCGCTATATGGCAGACCAATCCAAACTCATCTCTCGGCATGTCCAGCCCACTCATTATCTCAGCCAATCATTGCTAGCGGGAAGGTTGCATTTTATCTTCTGTGGCTAAACCAACTAGGCTTTTAGTTTAGGCTTTTAGTTTAGCATTTTTATTTGTATTTACATATGGCATACACATTTGTTATTAATGCACATGAAAATTCACATGTTTCTGCCCAAAAACTGCCCAAGCTGCCCAAGCTTTTTGATGAAAAATAAAAGTTTATGTTCAAACGGCTCTCCTGTGAAGTAGTGACCCATGACAAACGCCTAGTTTCCTGAAACGGGTCACATATTCTGAGCACTTGTTGGCTGCTTTTCCTTCACTCTGCAGTCCAACTCATCCCAAACCATCTCCATTGGGTTGAGGTCAGGTGATTGTGGAGTCCAGGTCATATTAGGCAGCATCTCATCACTCCCCTTCTTGGTCAAATAGCCTTTACACAGCCTGGAGGTGTGTTGGGTCATTGTCCTGTTGAAAAACAAATGATAGTCTCACTAAGCGCAAGCCAGATGGGATGGCGTATCATTGCAGAACGCTGTGGTAGCCATGCTGGTTAAGTGTACCATGAATTCTAAATAAATCACAGACAGTGTCACCAGCAAAGCACCCCCACGCTATCACACCTCCTCCATGCTTCACGGTGGGAACCACACACACACCTACTCTGCGTCTCACAAAGACACAGTGGTTGGAACCAAAAAACGCAAATTTGGGCTCCTCAGACCAAAGGACAGATTTCCACAGGTCTAATGTCCATTGCTCGTGTTTCTTGGCCCAAACAAGTCTCTTCTTATTATTGGTGTACTTTAGTAGCGGTTTGTATGCAGCAATTTGACCATGATGGCCTGATTCATGCAGTCTCCTCTGAACAGTTGCTGTTGAGATGTGTCTGTTACTTGAACTCTGTGAAGTGAACTTTCAAAGTTCTTGACATTTTCCAGATTGATTGACCTTCATGTCTTATTAAAGAAATTACAGATTGTCGTTTTTCTTACCAAATAGGGCTATATTCTGTATACCAACCCTACCTTGTCACAACACAACCGATTGGCTCAAATTCATTAAGAATGAAATAAATTCCACTATTTAACTTTTAACAAGGCACACCTGTTAATTGAAATGCATTCCAGGTGACTACCTCATGAAGCTGGTTGAGAGAATGCCATGAGTGTGCAAAGCTGTCATGAAGTCAAAGGGAGGCTAATTTGAAGAATCTGAAATATTAAATATATTTAGATTTGTTTTACAATTATTTGGTTACTACATGATTCCATGTATGTTATTTCATAGTTTGATGTCTTCACTATTATTCTACAATGTAGAAAATAGTCATAATAAAGAAAAGCCCTTGAATGAGTATAGTTGGTGTCCCAACCTTTGACTAGAGACAGACGGACGGACGGACGCACGGACGGACGGAAAGACAGATAGATGGAAGGATGGATAGATATATGTGTGTGTGTGATGGGATGTATATACAATATGTACAGTATATGGATAGAATATGAAGTATATCTGAAGAAAAATATACACTACTGTTCAAAAGTTTGGGGTCACTTAGAAGTGTCCTTGTTTTGAAAGAAAAGCAAATTTGTGGTCTATTAAAATAACATAATATTGATCAGGAATACAGGTTAGACATAGTTAATGTTGTAAAATACTATTATAGCTGGAAGAGGCTGGTTGGAATATCTACATAGGCATACAGAGGCCCATTATCAGCAACCATCACTCCTGTGTTCCAATGGCATGTTGTGTTAGCTAATCCAAGTTTATCATTTTAAAGGGCTAATTGATCATTAGAAAACCCTTTTGCAATTATGTTAGCACAGCTGAAAACTGCTGTTCTGATTAAAGAAGCAGCTGGCCTTCTTATGACTAGTTGAGTATCTGGAGCATCAGCATTTGTGAGTTCGATTACAGGCTCAAAATGGCCAGAAACAAAGAACTTTCTTCTGAAACTCGTCAGTTTATTCTTGTTCTGAGAAATGAAGGCTATTCCAAGCGAGAAATTGCCAAGAAACTGAAGATCTTGTACGACGCTGTGTACAACTCCCTTCACAGAACAGCACAAACTGGCTCTAACCAGAATAGAAAGAGGAGTGGGAGGCCCCGGTGCACTACTGAGCAAGAGGACAAGTACATTAGAGTGTCTAGTTTGAGAAACAGAGGCCTCAAATGTCCTCAAGTGGCAGCTTCATGAAATAGTACCCGCAAAACAGCAGTCTCAACGTCAACAGTGAAAAGGCGATTCCGGGATGTTGGCCTTCTAGGCAGAGTTGCAAAGAAAAAGCCATATCTCAGACTGGCCAATAAAAAGAAAAGATTAAAGATGGGCAAAAAAAACACAGATACTGGACAGAGGAACTCTGCCTAGAAGTCCAGCTTCCCGGAGTCGCCTCTTCACTGTTGACGTTGAGACTGCTGTTTTGCGGGTGGTTACTGATAACGGGGCTTTGTACACCTATGTAGATATTACATTAAAAATCTGCCGTTTCTAGCTAGAAAAGGAATTTACAACATTATTAACAATGTCTACCCTGTTTTTCTTATACATTTTGTGTCATTTTAATGGGCAAAAAATGTGCTTTTCTTTCAAAAACAAGGACATTTCTAAGTGGCCCTTAACTGTTGAATGGTAGTGTATGTACAGTAATAGTACAAATAGGATGGCCTTCCCTAGAATACTGTATATACATATGAAGTGGGTAAAACAGGATGGCCTTCACTAGAATACAGTATATACATATGAAATGGGTAAAACAGGATGGCCTTCACTAGAATACAGTATATACATATGAAGTGGGTAAAACAGGATGGCCTTCACTAGAATACTGTATATACATATGAAATGGGTAAAACAGGATGGCTAGAATACTATATACATATGAAGTGGGTAAAACAGGATGGCCTTCACTAGAATACAGTATATACATATGAAATGGGTAAAACAGGATGGCCTTCACTAGAATACTGTATATACATATGAAATGGGTAAAACAGGATGGCCTTCACTAGAATACTGTATATACATATGAAATGGGTAAAACAGGATGGCCTTCACTAGAATACTGTATATACATATGAAATGGGTAAAACAGGATGGCCTTCACTAGAATACTGTATATACATATGAAGTGGGTAAAACAGGATGGCCTAGAATACTGTATATACTAGAATGGCCTTACTAGAATACTGTATATACATATGAAATGGGTAAAACAGGATGGCCTTCACTAGAATACAGTATATACATATGAAATGGGTAAAACAGGATGGCCTTCACTAGAATACAGTATATACATATGAAATGGGTAAAACAGGATGGCCTTCACTAGAATACAGTATACACATATGAAATGGGTAAAACAGCATGCTCACTGATCCGTGTCTTAAGGCCTAAGGTTTTTCCCTGTGTAAGACAGGACCACGAGGACATTTCAACGTGTAAATAACATTGGTGGACATGCAGGTCATTTCAACCCTTGATCTTAAATCTTTGTATGTAAACATTATTAAAGTGACCAGTGTTCCATTATTAATTGATCAGTGTTCCATTATTAATTGATCAGTGTTCCATTATTAATTGATCAGTGTTCCATGACTATGTACATAGGTCAGCAACCTCTAAGGTGAATTGTAGAGTAACCGGGTGGTAGCCGTCTAGTCACGTTGACTAAAGTTCACGTAAAAGTGGATGATTCGGATGCACATCGGTGTTTGTGCTTCTGAATAAATCCTGGGGAAACAAATATGTAACGTGGACGTCCATTTTGCCAAGCAATCATGTTTTGATTTGTTTGTATGTGTGCTGGATGGATGGAGGTGCCTAATTCACTTTGATTGGGGTTTACGGTCAATGAATGATGAGTATTTGTGAAACTGCTACCGGTTGTCCTTCGGCAGACGCTGGTTGGCTAGCTGCCATCCGAGCTGGCCCTGTCTAATTTCCCCCTGGCGATGTGGCTGCATGTTGATTATTTTGACTTTGTTTTCGTCTAGCGGTACTTTGAGTAGTGGGACAAATAGCGTACTTCATACTGCCAGTTAACTCTCTAAATCATACTCTAGCCTAGTATCATGACTAGGAGGGAGTGGATGTGATGTTAGACAACAATGTTAGATTGGTGATCAACTCTCATGTCAACTTAGTTAAATAGAGGTGAAATAAAAAGCTTGAGTGTACACAAACACACACAGATGCTTGCACACACACACACACACACACACACACACACACACACACACACACACACACACACACACACACACACACACACACACACACACACAACAAACACAGATGCATGCACCCACACATGCACGCAAATACACACACACACACACACACACACCAGTGGAGGCTCCTCAGAGGAAGAGGAGGACCATCCTCCTCGGTGAATTTCATCAAAATAAAAGAGTAAAACATAATAAAAATGATCCCAACTTCTTAAGTAGTACTTCCAAGTATTTTTACTCATGTACTTTACACCACTGCAGCTACCCTTACTTGGTATTTTCAATGGCGATATTTAATATTTTCCACCCCGTCCAGTTGGTGGCGTAGTTACCTTTTTGTTTTCTACAAGCCATAAAAACACCAGTGAGGAAGAAAAAAATAACAAACCCTGTCTGTCTTGTTGAGCTTTGATACAGATTTTCTACCTGATAGCAGTGGAGGCTCCTCAGGGGAGAAAGGGGAGGACCATGCCCAGTGCATTTTTAAAAAGTATGAAGGTCTACAGTAACGTCAACAGGTGTAACCGGAGGGGAGCTAGCTTCCGTCCTCCTCTGGGTACATTGACTTCAATATAAAACCTTGGAGGCTCATGGTTCCCTCCTCCTTCCATAGACTTACACAGTCATTATTACAACTTCCGGAGGACATCCTCCAACCTATCAGAGCTCTTGCAGCATGACCTGACATGTTGTCCAGCCAATCAGAGAATGAATGTAGTACTGAAAATATTACATACAGCTAGCTAGCACTGCAGTGCATAAAATGTGATGAGTAGTTGATTCACAGAGAGAGAAAGACAATAACTGATTTCTTCAAAAATGAAGAAGTATGAGAGAGATAGCTAGATAGAGTGAGAGAAAGAGAGAGCGAGATATTGCTATATTTTCAGGGGGGGTTCACTTTCACTTAGCTACTTAGCTAGTAAAAGCAGCTAACCAGCTAGTTTAACCTACTGAAACACCCGGCTCAAACAGAGGGATGCTATGTTAGCTAGCTGGCTATGACTATCCAACACAACACTGGAACTCTTCAGAGTCAAGGTAAGCTTTTGGTTTTACTAACTTATTGCCATGGGGCCCGCCGGTGTTAGTGCTAAACTGCCTACTGACTGTACACTGGAATGTTACTGATTGTAGCAGTTTTACTAACGTATTAGTTCTATTAGCTATGTTGACTATGATGTTGGATTAGCTAATATTTCGCCTGGGCACATACAGCTGATGTGTTGTGCATTGAAGTCCACACGTGAAGGGATTTGGTGAGAAGAGGAGAGCGCATAGATGCGAGACGGAATACAGACGTGGCTGTTATGAAAGAGAATCTTGTGATCATGGGTGTATTCATTCCCGCTGATTCTGTTGTGAAATGTTTCTTAAACAGAAGCAAACGAAACAAAACGTGAATAAACATACCTGGATTTGTCCAAAAGAAACTCTTGTTTGCATGTTAGGCTAATGATTACAGGCAACAGTGTCCATGTGTCACTGTCTGTCACCTTAAGCTTTCCTCTCGACCTGTGTGCACCTACGATGTAAACTGTCATTCATAGGCTGGGTTGTAGCAACCTCATGATGGGTAAAGGAAGAATTGGAGGATCATGTAGTAGCCTAAACCTATCGATGTTACATTGAACTGGTTGAATGGAATATGAATGAGAGTCATCCAATATGCTGTAATAGAAATAAGACTCCTGAAAAAAAAAAAAATCACACACACACACACACACACACACACACACACACACACACACACACACACACACACACACACACACACACAGAGTGACTGAAACTACATTTTCAAACGTCAAGCATGTCTCTTTGTATCAGATCTCTGGGGAAATTATAATGTTACGAGGAACATTAGTCCACTTCTAAAATGGTGGCTCTCGACTCTAATACAGGCCTGGGAAATTATTTTCCATGGTGAGGGACACATTACAATATATTTTTTGCCATTGCAGGCCAGAATCATAGTATATAAGATTATACATCATATATATATTTTTTACCTTTATTTACCTTCATATAACTAGTCATTTTCAATGACAGCATAGGAGCAGTGGGTTAACAGCCTTGTCAGCTCAGGGATTCGATCTCACAACCTTTCAGTTACTAGTCCAACGCTCTAACCACTAGGCTATCTGCTGGTTACTAGTCCAACGCTCTAACCACTAGGCTATCTGCTGGTTACTAGTCCAACGCTCTAACCACTAGGCTATCTGCTGGTTACTAGTCCAATGCTCTAACCACTAGGCTATCTGCTGGTTACTAGTCCAAAGCTCTAACCACTAGGCTATCTGCTGGTTACTAGTCCAACGCTCTAACCACTAGGCTATCTGCTGGTTACTAGTCCAACGCTCTAACCACTAGGCTATCTGCTGGTTACTAGTCCAACGCTCTAACCACTAGCATGTCATTTTCCAACACTTTGAAATCCTCAAAATGATGAGAAAACTCACCGTTCAAAGCACGCAGCAGCAGCGATGTCTACTTCTCCCGCTGGTCATCTGATAGGGAACAGACTAGTAGTGTCAGAAGGTCATCTGATAGGGTACAGACTAGTAGTGTCATCTAATAGGGAACAGACTAGTAGTGTCATCTGATAGGGAACAGACTAGTAGTGGCATCTGATAGGGAACAGACTAGTAGTGTCAGAAGGTCATCTGAAAAGGAACAGACTAGTAGTGTCATCTGATAGGGAACAGACTAGTAGTGTCATCTGATAGGGAACAGACTAGTAGTGTCAGAAGGTCATCTGATAGGGAACAGACTAGTAGTGTCAGAAGATGGGTGAGATTGTTGTCATCTGATAGGGAACAGACTAGTAGTGTCAGAAGGTCATCTGATAGGGAACAGACTAGTAGTGTCAGAAGGTCATCTGATAGGGAACAGACTAGTAGTGTCAGAAGGTCATCTGATAGGGAACAGACTGAAGGTCATCTGGGAACAGACTAGTAGTGTCAGAAGGTCATCATCTGAGGTCATCTGGGAACAGACTAGTAGTGTCAGAAGGTCATCTGAGGTCATCTGGGAACAGACTAGTAGTGTCAGAAGGTCATCTGAGTGTAGGGAACAGGAACAGACTAGTAGTGTCAGAAGGTCATCTGATAGGGAACAGACTAGTAGTGTCAGAAGGTCATCTGATAGGGAACAGGGTGAGACTTAGTTGTCATCTGATAGGGAACAGACTAGTAGTGTCAGAAGGTGGGTGAGATTGTTGTCATCTGATAGGGAACAGACTTGTAGTATCGGAAGGTGGGTGAGATTGTTGGCTTCTACATCAAATCAAACTTTGTCACATGTGCAGAATACAACAGGTGTAGACCTTACTGTGAAATGCTGAATACAACAAGTGTAGACCTTACTGTGAAATGCTTACTTACAAGCCCTTAACCAACAGTTCAGTTCAAGAAGAGTTAAGAAAATATTTACCAAATAAACTAAAGTAGAAAATGATAAAAAGCAAAACAATAATGAGGCTATATACAGGGGGTACCGGTACTGAGTCAGTGTACAGGGTACAGGTTAGAGGTCATTTGTACATGTAGGTAGGGGTGAAGTGACTATGCATAGACAATAAACAGCGAGTAGCAGCGTACAAAACAAATGGAGTGTGTGGGGGGTAATGTGGACACCAAGGAACTTGTATCTCTCGACCCGCTCCACTACAGCCCAGTTGATGTTAATGGGGGTCTGTTCGGCTCGCCTTTTCCTGTAGTTCATGATTAGCTCCTTTGTCTTGCTCACATTGAGGGAGAGAGGGACAGTTCTCTGACCGCCTCCCTATAGTCTCTTCATTGTCAGTGATCAGGCCCACCACTGTTGTGTCGTCAGCAAACTTAATTATGGTGTTGGAGTCGTGTTTGGCCACGCAGTCGTGGGTGAACAGGGAGTACAGGAGGGGACTAAGTACACATCCCTGAGGGGCCCCAGTGTTGAGGATCAGCATGGCAGACGTGTTGTTGCCTACCCTTATCACCTGGGGCGGGCCGTCAAAAAGTTTTGCGAAAAGTCCTTGCTGCTTTTGCAACTCTTTCGATGCACTTGCCCTCTGCTCAGAAGACATATTCCTATATTTCTTTACATGCTTTGTCTGGAAGTGTCGGGACAAGTTGTAGTCTTCAAGACAGCGATGCTCTCTTTGCAACTAAGCACACAGTTTTGTCCACTCTTGCTGGAACACCCTACATTCATTGTCTACTTTCCATTTCTTAGAAATGTTTTGAAAAATGATTTTTTGCGCAATTTCTACCAAGCTAATATTTATAATTGTGACGTGTGTCGACCTGTCAGTCACTGTCTGTCCTCGTGCAGTTGTTATTTATACGTGCCTTCATAATAAATGTCCCACAACACGGGGGAGTTAAATCATTACACAAAGGCCAGTATTCATTGGGATTTTAATTTGAATAGCAAATCCGTTTTTCAAAACTTTACTATCGCAAATTCTTTATGTGATCTAAGCATGATTCCGCAACCTTATTGAATCAGGGCGTGGGCCGCATATGGCCCCTAGGCCGGCCTTTGCCCAGGCCTGATCTAATGGTTCCTGGTGATGTTGTCAAGTTGTCGCAGGAAGGTCTACTCTGGCTGACTTGGTGGTGAGCCTGTAGAATACAGAGATATCAGGACTGCACAATATCCCTGTGACAGCCAATCACCCAGAGATCAGGCCTTCAGAATATCCTCTGTGACAGCCAATCACCCAGAGAGATCAGGCCTTCAGAATATCCTCTGTGACAGCCAATCACCCAGAGAGATCAGGCCTTCAGAATATCCTCTGTGACAGCCAATCACCCAGAGAGATCAGGCCTTCAGAATATCCTCTGTGACAGCCAATCACCCAGAGAGATCAGGCCTTCGGAATATCCTCTGTGACAGCCAATCATCTCGCACCCTCAGACATCCCCTCTCATTAAATAAAAATCACTCTCTGACTGCGCAGCTCTGACATGCCCTCTCATTACAGAACAATCACTCTCTGACTGCACAGCTCTGGAGATGACAGGAGACACACACATTAGAACCCAGTGAAATCTAAAACTGTGTGCACACGTGCACATACACACACACGTGCACACACACACACACACACCACACACAAGAGCAAGAGCAAGCACACTGTACTTTTTGGTCCCCAGCGACTATTGTGACAGTGGGACACAGTGTGATGGAGAGGACCTCTGTAACGGCGTTGATTACTTTTGA
>NC_088422.1:95423101-95515601 GCF_034236695.1 Oncorhynchus nerka
TTGTAGAACAGTAGTGAAGACGTCCAAACTATGAAATAACACAAATGGAATCATGTAGTAACCAAAAAAGAGTTAAACAAATCTAAATATATTTTATATTTGAGATTCTTCAAAGTAGCCACCCGTTGCCTTTATTACAGATTTGCACACTCTAGGCAGTCTCTCAACCAGATTCACCTGGAATTATTTTCCAACAGTCTTGAAGGAGTTCCCACATATGCTGAGCACATGCTGGCTGCTTCTCAATTGGGTTGAGGTCGGGTGATTGTGGAGGCAAGGTCATCTGACGCAGCACTCCATCACTTGGTCAAATAGGTCAAATAGCCCTCACACAGCCTGGAGGTGTGTTGGGTCATTGTCCTGTTGAAAAATAAATTATAGTCTCAATAAGCGCAAAACAGATGGGATGGCGTATTGCTGCAGAATGCTGTGGTAGCCATGCTGGTTTGTCACGACTCCCCTTCCTGTTCGGGTTGCGCTCGGCATTCGTCGTCACTAGCTGCCACTGATCCTTTTTCCCCCCTTGTCTGTTTATTAGTTACACCTGTGTTTAGTTAGGTTAATTGGTTGGGCTTTATTATCCAGCCGGCCTGCCTGCTGGGTGTGCGGGATTATTTTCTGGGTACTATTGTGCACGACTGTAAGTCACGCTTGTCCGTGTACGTGTGTTTTTCTGGACTGTTTAGTTCCCTGTGTTTTGGGGCATTTGTTTGGGTTGGCGTCGTTTTCACCGGTGTGGTGAATGAAAAGTATCGCTACTCTGAACTCTCTGTTTCCTGCGCCTGACTTCTTCCTCCACTACACCCTGGGCATTACATGGTTAAGTGTGTCATGAATTCTAAATAAATCACCAACAGTGTCACCATCAAAGCACCCCCACATCATCACACCTCCTCCTCTATGCTTCACGGTGAGAACCACACATGCGGAGATCATCGGTTCACCTACTGGTTGGAACCAAAGATCTCTAATTTGGACTCATCAGACCAAAGGACAGATTTCCACCAGTCTAATGTCAATTGCTCGTTTTTTCTTGGACCAAGCAAGTCTTTTCTAATTGGTGTCCTTTAGTCGTGGTTTCTTTGCAGGAATTTGACCATGAAGGCCTGATTCATGCAGTCTCCTCTGAACAGTTGTGTCTGTTACTTGAACTATGTGAAGCATTTATTTGGGTTGCAATCTGAGGTGCTGTTAACTATAATAAACGTATCCTCTGCAGCAGAGGTAACTGAGTCTTCCTTTCCTGTGGCGGTCCTCATGAGAGCCAGTTTCATCATCACGTTTGATGGTTTTTGCAACTGTTCTTGAAGAAAGTTCTTGAAATGTTCCGGATTGACTGACCATGTCTTAAAGTAATGATGGACTGTCATTTCTCTTTGCTTATTTGAGCTGTTCTTGCCATAATACGGACTTGGTATTTTACCAAATCTTCTGTATACCACGCATACCTTGTCACAACACAACTGATTGGCTCAAATGCATTAAGAAGGAAAGAAATTCCACTATTTAACTTTTAACAAGGCACACTAATTGAAATGCATTCCATGTGACTACCTCATGAAAATGGGGTACTCACCTGGAATACATTTGAGTGCAAAGCTGTCATCAAGGCAAAGAAGGGTGGCTACTTTGAAGAATCTCAAATATAAAATATGTTTCGATTTGTTTAAAACTTTTTTGGTTACTACATGATTCCATATGTGTTATTTCATAGTTTTGATGTCTTCACTACTATTCTACAAACTTGTAAAATAAAGAAAAACCCTTGAAGGTGTAGGTGTGTCCAAACTTTTGACTGGTACTGTATATGAATATCATGGTGTGTATAGACCGTGTGGACAGTATATGAATAGAAAAGGTGTGTACAGCAGTAGTTATATAGGATGAGCCTTCACTAGAATACACTATATACATATGAAGTGGGTAAACAGTATGTAAACATGATTAGTGAACAGTGTTCAATGAATATATGTACAGGGCAGCAGTCTCTAAGGTGCAGGGCAGAGTACCAGCTGGTAGCCAGCTAGTAACAGTGACTGAGTTCAGGGCAGAGTACCAGCTGGTAGCCAGCTAGTAACAGTGACTGAGTTCAGGGCAGAGTACCAGCTGGTAGCCAGCTAGTAACAGTCTCTAAGGTGCAGGGCAGAGTACCAGCTGGTAGCCAGCTAGTAACAGTGACTGAGTTCAGGGCAGAGTACCAGCTGGTAGCCAGCTAGTAACAGTCTCTAAGGTGCAGGGCAGAGTACCAGCTGGTAGCCAGCTAGTAACAGTCTCTAAGGTGCAGGGCAGAGTACCAGCTGGTAGCCAGCTAGTAACAATGACTGAGTTCAGGGCAGAGTACCAGCTGGTAGCCAGCTAGTAACAGTCTCTAAGGTGCAGGGCAGAGTACCAGCTGGTAGCCAGCTAGTAACAGTCTCTAAGGTGCAGGGCAGAGTACCAGCTGGTAGCCAGCTAGTAACAGTGACTGAGTTCAGTGCAGAGTACCAGCTGGTAGCCAGCTAGTAACAGTGACTGAGGTCAGGGCAGAGTACCAGCTGGTAGCCAGCTAGTAACAGTGACTGAGGTCAGGGCAGAGTACCAGCTGGTAGCCAGCTAGTAACAGTGACTGAGTTCAGGGCAGAGTACCAGCTGGTAGCCAGCTAGTAACATTGACTGAGGTCAGGGCAGAGTACCAGCTGGTAGCCAGCTAGTGACAGTGACTGAGTTCAGGGCAGAGTACCAGCTGGTAGCCAGCTAGTAACAGTGACTGAGTTCAGGGCAGAGTACCAGCTGGTAGCCAGCTAGTAACAATGACTGAGTTCAGGGCAGAGTACCAGCTGGTAGCCAGCTAGTAACAATGACTGAGTTCAGGGCAGGGTGCTGGGCGGAGGCTGGCTAGTGGTGACTATTTACAGCCTGATCTCATAGACTAGATGTAACCTAGTGTATTATATGTAAATCCAGGACACTCAAATTGGTATGATATGTTACGTTTGGTATGGTTACATAAGACAGAAGGTTACTTAAGGCAAAAACCAACTTGGTTGTATAACTAAAACGTCTAGCAACCCAAAGGTTTCGCATTCCAATCTCTTCAGCATTTTAGCTAATTAGCAACTTTTAGCTACTTTTAACTACTTTTTAGCTAGTTTGCAACTACTTACCATGTTAGCTAACCTTAACCTTAACCCTTTTAGCTAACCCTTCCCCTAACCAGGTAGCCTAGTGGTTATAGCGTTGGGCCAGAAACCAGAAAGGTTGCTAGATCGAATCCACGAGCTGACAAGGTAAAAATCGGACATTCCGTCCCTGAACAAGGCAGTTAACCCACTGTTCATAGGCCACCGTTGTAAATAAGAATTTGTTCTTAACTGACTTGCCTAGTTAAATAAAGGTTAAACATATATACATATATTTTTGAAACCTTAACCCCTAGCTGGCTAATGTTAACTTGGCAGGGGCTAGGGGTTAAGGTTTGGTTAGCTAGTATTAGCCACCTAGCTAACATTAGCCACAACAAACTGGAATTTGCGAACATATCATACCTTTTGCAAATTCCAAACATATTGTGTAAATTGAATTTCGGGACAAATCATACAAATTGTAATTTGTAACATATAAGAAATGGATGATGGACATCCACTAATTAATACGAAACGTAACATATCACACTAAAAGTATGTCTCTGGTTTACATATACCAAATGATACGAAATTCTCTGATACCAAGTTGCAGCTTAACAGTCTAATTGCCTGTTGATAGCTATTTCTCAGTCTCTCGGTCTCAGCTTTGATGCACCTGTACTGTCTCCACCTTGTAGATGTTAGCGGGGTGAACAGGCCATGGCTCAGGGGCCCAAGCCGAATTTCTTCAGCCTCCTGAGTTTGAGGAGGTGCTGTTGTGCCTTCTTCACCACACTGTCTGTGTGGGTGAACCATTTCAGGATGTCAGTGATGTGATGTCAGTGCAGGTTGTCAGTGCACACACACACACACACACACACACACACACACACACACACACACACACACACACACACACACACACACACACACACACACACACACACACAAACACACACTAACTCCCACCCACGAACACACATGGACACCCACCCATTTTTTTTGTCAGGGATGGTTAGCCATGTCTTGTGTCTGTTTGTCGGTGTTCCCAGGAGTCTTTGTTCACACAGAGAGACGCTCCTGAAAGACACAGACAAAGTCAATGCCAGCGTCAGCCACGCATTTTAAGTGCAGGAAGCTTCCTTTGCTCGTCTTCCATACCAGGCAGAAACACAAAAGAAGCTAAGTGAGGTGAATCAATGCCATCTCAGAAAGACTGCTAAGGATTTCATAAAAGCTGAGATGCCGGGAAACGTTTAACTTTCCCAGAGTGGTAGTGATTTTGTTATTACTCTAATCAGAAAACCAGCAGTGATGGGAGTTTCAGGGTGACAGGAGCTCCAGGGTGACAGGGGTTCCAGGGTGACAGGAGTTCCAGGGTGACAGGGGTTCCAGGGTGACAGGAGTTCCAGGGTGACAGGAGTTCCAGGGTGACAGGAGTTCCAGGGTGACAGGAGCTCCTGGGTGACAGGAGTTCCAGGGTGACAGGAGTTCCAGGGTGACAGGAGTTCCAGGGTGGCAGGAGTTCCTGGGTGACAGGAGTTCCTGGGTGACAGGAGTTCCTGGGTGACAGGAGTTCCAGGGTGACAGGAGCTCCTGGGTGACAGGAGTTTCAGGGTGACAGGAGTTCCAGGGTGACAGGAGTTTCATGGTGACAGGAGTTCCAGGGTGACTGGAGTTCCAGAGTGACAGGAGTTACAGGGTGACAGAAGTTCCAGGGTGACAGGGGTTTCAGGGTGACAGGAGTTTCAGGGTGACAGGCGTTTCAGGGTGACAGGAGTTACAGGGTGACAGGAGTTCCAGGGTGACAGGAGCTCCTGGGTGACAGAAGTTCCAGGGTGACAGGAGTTCCAGGGTGACAGGAGCTCCAGGGTGACAGGAGCTCCAGGGTGACAGGAGCTCCTGGGTGACAGGAGTTACAGGGTGACAGGGGTTTCAGTCATGTGGTCTCTGTCTACTCAACTGAATGGTGCATGATGAATACAGGGTGACTACAGGGTGACTACAGGGTGACCACAGGGTGACTACATGGGGCTGAATGGAGACAGTGGACCTTATCCCTCTGCCTCCCCCCCCTCTCCCCTCTCTCTTTCCACCAAGGCATTAAGGTTGGAAGACAGAGGAGCGGAGAGACTGAAAGGAAGCTAGAGAGTAAAGGGTAGAAGATGAAGAGAGAGGGAGAGACCAGGTACCATAGAAATATAATTACACAGTATTCTATGGCAGTGACTGAGTGATACGGAAACCAGCCATTGTGAATCATACTTGAGAAAGCACTCCTATTGAAACCAACCATGACCTAAATTCCTCACACTCACATGAAACAGCACTGAGCCATGAAAATACATACACTATATAACACACAAAATACTGTCAGTTTCCGGTCAGAAAAATGCCCCCCTCCCCCGTCCTCAATAACACCCTCCCCAACCATAAACCCGTCCTACTGACTTCATATCCAACTGAGTCACCAGACAAATGGTGGCATTTTTATGAAGGCTTTAATTCTGTTGGCTTTCCTTTCTCCACTAAAAAGCCATCCAAGCCAGGAGAGTGGAATGGCTATGCTAAATCGATTCCATCCACACAAGGCAAACATAAGGCTCTGTTTATCAGCGGATTGCTGATCTAGATTTGCCAGGTGTTAGCGTCTATATTCATTTCACCTGTCTGAAATCCAATTACTTGTCCCTGCACCTCTGCACTGATTAATTTTTATTTTATGAGAAATGTAATCGACAGTGAACGTGAACTGCGAGCCCTCTGATTGGTTGTCATTGTGTTCAGGCTGAGAGGCAGAGAGAGGACAAGCCCACACTTTCCAGCCTGTTTGATTAGGACTGTTCAGCTGAGCTGGCATTTATCCTGTGCAGCAAGGCCATTCAGACTGGAATACTGTAATACTGATAATACAGTCAATAAATACATGTACCAGCAGTGTGTGTGTGTGTGTGTGTGTGTGTGTGTGTGTGTGTGTGTGTGTGTGTGTGTGTGTGTGTGTGTGTGTGTGTGTGTGTGTGTGTGTGTGTGTGTGTGTGTTTGTGAGAGTGATGGCAAGTACATTTAATAGAACAAAGCTTTGAATTTAGGAACAATTTCATCCGATGATCCGGTGGTATAATGACTGTAACCTGAGTTCTGCTGATCCGGTGGTATAATGAGTGTAACCTGAATTCTGCTGATCCGGTGGTATAATGAGTGTAACCTGAGTTCTGCTGATCCGGTGGTATAATGAATGTAAACTTAATTATGCTCATGCAGTGGTACATGCTTCCTCTGTAACCCGAAGAAGAGAACACTAGAGGAGAGAGCACCAGAGTAGAAACCCTCAGTACATTAGTCTCAGGAGTGAACACTAGAGGAGACAGCACCAGAATAGAAACTCTCAGTACATTAATATCAGGAGAGAACACTAGAGGAGACAGCACCAGAGTAGAAACCCTCAGTACATTAGTCTCAGGAGAGAACACTAGAGGAGACAGCACCAGAGTAGAAACCCTCAGTACATTAGTCTCAGGAGAGAACACTAGAGGAGACGGCACCAGAGTAGAAACCCTCAGTACATTAGTCTCAGAGTAGAAACCCTCAGTACATTAGTCTCAGGAGAGAACAATAGAGGAGACAGCACCAGAGTAGAAACCCTCAGTACATTAGTCTCAGGAGAGAACACTAGAGGAGACAGCACCAGAGTAGAAACCCTCAGTCCATTAATCTCAGGAGATAACACTAGAGGAGACAGCACCAGAGTAGAAACCCTTTGTACATTAGTCTCAGGAGAGAACACTAGAGGAGACAGCACCAGAGTAGAAACCCTCAGTACAATAATCTCAGGAGAGAACACTAGAGGAGACAGCACCAGAGTAGAAACCCTCAGTACATTAGTCTCAGGAGAGAACACTAGAGGAGACAGCACCAGAGTAGAAACCCTCAGTACATTAATCTCAGGAGAGAACACTAGAGGAGACAGCACCAGAGTAGAAACCCTCAGTACATTAGTCTCAGGAGAGAACACTAGAGGAGACAGCACCAGAGCAGAACCCCTCAGTACATTAATCTCAGGAGAGAACACTAGAGGAAACAGCACCAGAGTAGAAACCCTCAGTACATTAGTCTCAGGAGAGAACACTAGAGGAGACAGCACCAGAGTAGAAACCCTCAGTACATTAATCTCAGGAGAGAACACTAGAGGAGACAGCACCAGAGTAGAAACCCTCAGTACATTAGTCTCAGGAGAGAACACTAGAGGAAACAGCACCAGAGTAGAAACCCTCAGTACATTAGTCTCAGGAGAGAACACTAGAGGAGACAGCACCAGAGCAGAACCCCTCAGTACAGTAATCTCAGGAGAGAACACTAGAGGAGACAGCACCAGAGTAGAACCCCTCAGTACATTATTCTCAGGAGAGAACACTAGAGGAGACAGCACCAGAGTAGAACCCCTCAGTACATTAATCTCAGGAGAGAACACTAGAGGAGACAGCACCAGAGTAGAAACCCTCAGTACATTAGTCTCAGGAGAGAACACTAGAGGAGACAGCACCAGAGCAGAACCCCTGAGTACAGTAATCTCAGGAGAGAACACTAGAGGAGACAGGACCAGAGTAGAACCCCTCAGTACATTAATCTCAGGAGAGAACACTGGAGGAGACAGCACCAGAGTAGAACCCCTCAGTACATTAATCTCAGGAGAGAACACTGGAGGCGACAGCACCAGAGTAGAACCCCTCAGTACATTAATCTCAGGAGAGAACACTAGAGGAGACAGCACCAGAGTAGAAACCCTCAGTACATTAATCTCAGGAGAGAACACTAGAGGAGACAGCACCAGAGTAGAACGCGGCTCATGTAGAAAACACAGGAGTTTGACCAAGCAGTTCTTCAAGTGTATTTTATTTGTATATGTGAATAAAAAGATTATTTTAAAAAATGATAGAAGATAAACTTGCATTCCTGCTACCTCAGTCATCCGAAAAGACCAAGGTCAAGGTCAAGGTCTCGTCTTCTTCTTTGAAGGAGACCTTGCTGCTACAGTATCATCACATAGTTCCAGATGGCAGCGGTCATGCATCCCAAGCTAAGCTAACTGATTAGCAGGATGACACATTCTATCTTAAGCTAAGCTAACTGATTAGCAGGATGACACATTCTATCCCAAGCTAAGCTAACTCATTAGCAGGATAACACATTCTATCCCAAGCTAAGCTGACTGATTAGCAGGATGACACATTATATCTTAAGCTAAGCTAACTGATTAGCAGGATGACACATTCTATCTTAAGCTAAGCTAACTGATTAGCAGGATGACACATTCTATCTTAAGCTAAGCTAACTGATTAGCAGGATGACACATTCTATCTTAAGCTAAGCTAACTGATTAGCAGGATGACACATTCTATCCCAAGCTAAGCTAACTGATTAGCAGAATGACACATTCTATCCAAAGCTAAGCTAACTGATTATCTGGATGACATGTTCTATCCTAAGCTAAGCTAACTGATTAGCAGGATGACACATTCTATCCAAAGCTAAGCTAACTGATTAGCAGGATGACACATTCTATCCTAAACTAAGCTAACTGATTAGCAGGATGACACATCCTATCCTCCATTCAACTGTTCCTCCCCTACACAAGGAACCTGGATTTGACACATTCCATTTCATCTCTTTTGTTAACATTTTCATTCTACTTACCACTAAACTTAGATCTAATACAAGACAACCCTGTAGTACAATGAAGCTATATGTTGCATAAGGCCTCACAGGAATTGGGCTTTAGGCGGGCAGTGAGCCGTGACGACTGTGTGTGTAATGATATCTCTGATCGTTTGCAGGCCCGTAATAATCTATAATGGAGCGTACGCTTCAATAATTCTGTGGAGAAGGTCAAGGAGAACCACAGACAGTAGAGGCAGTATCTGAGCCGTGGAGTGGAACCACTTGTTTGAAAAGGCAGTAGCGGCAGTATCTGAGGTGCGGAGTGGAACCACTTGTTTGAACAGGCAGTAGAGGCAGTATCATCTTTGAAAAGGCAGTAGCGACAGTATCTGAGGCGTGGAGTGGAACCACTTGTTTGAAAAGGCAGTAGCGGCAGTATCTGAGGCGCGGAGTGGAACCACTTGTTTGAACAGGCAGTAGAGGCAGTATCATCTTTGAAAAGGCAGTAGCGACAGTATCTTAGCCGTGGAGTGGAACCACTCGTTTGAAAAGTGTTTACAATGAGAGTGTGCTAGGCTCAAATGGCCATTGATCAAGGTAGTCGGACACATACTTGTCTGCTACAGTATATTGAGCTGTCTCATAGTTCCAGACGGCAGCAGGCTGCCTCCATGAATCCCAAGCTAAGCTAAAAAAAAAGTCAACTCATGAGCAGGATGACACATACAACAGCTTCAATCTTCCATTCAGCTGTTCTTCCCCTACACATGTAACCTTGGTTGGGTATAATTAGGAATTAACAGGTAAATATAGTTATGAATAAATATATTTTCACCCCCCCTCCCATCTCTCTCTGTCTCTCTCTGTCTCTCTCTCTCCATCTCTCTTCCTGTCTCTCTGGGGTAATAAAATAACACTCACACGTCGCCTTCCAGACGTGACTTCTGTCTGCCAGAACATTGTGTAAACAAGTCACGGTTGGTCTGGTTAAGACACTGCTCATCCCTGAGTGACAGTGTTCAACATTTGACACAAAATGGCAGATGCAATTATCACCTGACAGGCAGAAGGAGGGCACATGTAAGCTACCAATGCTCTCATAAGTCTATATTCAGAGTGAAAGTAGGACTGGCATGTAATCAGCGACAACCGTCCTTCGTTTAATAATACTCAACGTCCTTACGCCACCCCTGGCTTCCTGTAGACTCCATCATGGTGTTATACCACCCCTGGCTTCCTGTAGACTCCATCATGGTGTTATACCACCCCTGGCTTCCTGTAGACTCCATCATGGTGTTATGCCACCCCTGGCTTCCTGTAGACTCCATCATGGTGTTATACCACCCCTGGCTTCCTGTAGACTCCATCATGGTGTTACGCCACCCCTGGCTTCCTGTAGACTCCATCATGGTGTTATACCACCCCTGGCTTCCTGTAGACTCCATCATGGTGTTATACCACCCCTGGCTTCCTGTAGACTCCATCATGGTGTTATACCACCCCTGGCTTCCTGTAGACTCCATCATGGTGTTATACCACCCCTGGCTTCCTGTAGACTCCATCATGGTGTTATACCACCCCTGGCTTCCTGTAGACTCCATCATGGTGTTATACCACCCCTGGCTTCCTGTAGACTCCATCATGGTGTTATACCACCCCTGGCTTCCTGTAGACTCCATTATGGTGTTATACCACCCCTGGCTTCCTGTAGACTCCATCATGGTGTTACGCCACCCCTGGCTTCCTGTAGACTCCATCATGGTGTTATACCACCCCTGGCTTCCTGTAGACTCCATCATGGTGTTACACCACTCCTGGCTTCCTGTAGACTCCATCATGGTGTTACGCCACCCCTGGCTTCCTGTAGACTCCATCATGGTGTTATACCACCCCTGGCTTCCTGTAGACTCCATTATGGTGTTATACCACCCCTGGCTTCCTGTAGACTCCATCATGGTGTTATACCACTCCTGGCTTCCTGTAGACTCCATCATGGTGTTATACCACCCCTGGCTTCCTGTAGACTCCATCATGGTGTTATACAACCCCTGGCTTCCTGTAGACTCCATCATGGTGTTATACCACCCCTGGCTTCCTGTAGACTCCATCATGGTGTTATACCACCCCTGGCTTCCTGTAGACTCCATCATGGTGTTATACCACCCCTGGCTTCCTGTAGACTCCATCATGGTGTTATACCACCCCTGGCTTCCTGTAGACTCCATCATGGTGTTATACCACCCCTGGCTTCCTGTAGACTCCATCATGGTGTTATACCACCCCTGGCTTCCTGTAGACTCCATTATGGTGTTATACCACCCCTGGCTTCCTGTAGACTCCATCATGGTGTTATACCACTCCTGGCTTCCTGTAGACTCCATCATGGTGTTATACCACTCCTGGCTTCCTGTAGACTCCATCATGGTGTTATACCACCCCTGGCTTCCTGTAGACTCCATCATGGTGTTATACCACTCCTGGCTTCCTGTAGACTCCATCATGGTGTTATACCACCCCTGGCTTCCTGTAGACTCCATCATGGTGTTATACCACCCCTGGCTTCCTGTAGACTCCATGGTGTTATACCACCCCTGGCTTCCTAGACTCCATCATGGTGTTATACCACCCCTGGCTTCCTGTAGACTCCATCATGGTGTTATACCACCCCTGGCTTCCTGTAGACTCCATCATGGTGTTATACCACCCCTGGCTTCCTGCAGACTCCATCATGGTGTTATACCACCCCTGGCTTCCTGTAGACTCCATCATGGTGTTATACCACCCCTGGCTTCCTGTAGACTCCATCATGGTGTTATACCACCCCTGGCTTCCTGTAGACTCCATCATGGTGTTATACCACCCCTGGCTTCCTGTAGACTCCATCATGGTGTTATACCCCTGGCTTCCTGTAGACTCCATCATGGTGTTATACCACCCCTGGCTTCCTGTAGACTCCATCATGGTGTTATACCACCCCTGGCTTCCTGCAGACTCCATCATGGTGTTATACCACCCCTGGCTTCCTGTAGACTCCATCATGGTGTTATACCACCCCTGGCTTCCTGTAGACTCCATCATGGTGTTACGCCACCCCTGGCTTCGTGTAGACTCCATCATGGTGTTATACCACCCCTGGCTTCCTGTAGACTCCATCATGGTGTTACGCCACCCCTGGCTTCCTGTAGACTCCATCATGGTGTTATACCACCCCTGGCTTCCTGTAGACTCCATCATGGTGTTATACCACCCCTGGCTTCCTGTAGACTCCATCATGGTGTTACGCCACCTCTGGCTTCCTGTAGACTCCATCATGGTGTTATGCCACCTCTGGCTTCCTGTAGACTCCATCATGGTGTTACGCCACCTCTGGCTTCCTGTAGACTCCATCATGGTGTTATGCCACCTCTGGCTTCCTGTAGACTCCATCATGGTGTTATGCCACCTCTGGCTTCCTGTAGACTCCATCATGGTGTTACGCCACCCCTGGCTTCCTGTAGACTCCATCATGGTGTTACGCCACCTCTGGCTTCCTGTAGACTCCATCATGGTGTTACGCCACCTCTGGCTTCCTGTAGACTCCATCATGGTGTTATGCCACGTGTAGCGCTGTGTTCTTAATGATGATATGACTGTAGGGGGGAGACACAGGGCCATTTCTCGGCGTAGGTGGGAGTTTGTCAGAATCAGTATCAGAGCTCATCACTAAAAGACCCCAGTCTGAACACACCTCCCCATCATTAATACAGAACCTCTGCATTTGGTAGTCATTACCGGGTTATAATACAGAGAGAGAGAGAGAGAGAGGGGACAGGAAATGCATAGGACAGAGAGAGTAGTGATGGAGATATAGCACAGGAAAGATATAGGACAGAGAGAGTAGTGATGGAGATATAGAACAGGAAAGATATAGGACAGAGAGAGTAGTGATGGAGATATAGCACAGGAAAGATATAGGACAGAGAGAGTAGTGATGGAGATATAGAACAGGAAAGATACTGGACAGAGAGAGTAGTGATGGAGATATAGAACAGGAAATACATAGGACAGAGAGAGTATTGATGGAGATATAGAACAGGAAAGATATAGGACAGAGAGAGTAGTGATGGAGCTATAGAACAGGAAATATATAGGACAGATAGAGTAGTGATGGAGATATAGCACAGGAAAGATATAGGACAGAGAGATTAGTGATGGAGATATAGAACAGGAAAGATACTGGACAGAGAGAGTAGTGATGGAGATATAGAACAGGAAAGATATAGGACCCGGAAAGATATAGGATATTGAGAGAAGGTGTAGGTAGGTAGAAGGAGAGATGAAGTAGAGAAAGACTGAGGAGAATAGTGAAAGCAGGGATCCTGTGAGTGGCGGTGTTGGTTGCATGGTCTGGGGAAGGCTGCTACAATGTTCTGTCCAAGAGGAATGTCATCTCAACGAAATGTCACATCCCTCTTCTTCTCCGGCTTTTCATCCTCCAGGAATGGTGGTGTTCACCCTCTGGCCTGAGAGCGATTGTCTTTTCAGATCAGTTTGGTTTGTGGTGTGTAAGTATTGCAAAACTCCCACGCTTCAACACCTCTCAATCCCACGGCGACTTGTGCCTTTGAAGAAAACTACCCGAAACTGAAACACACTCTCACTTCCCTTCTCTCTTATTCTCTCTCTCTCCCTCCATCTCTCTCCCTCTATATCTCCTTAAATCTCTCTCTGTCTTACACCCACACACACCCACAACACAGGTGGACACTGAATCCTTGAGATGAACAAGGCCAGTCCAATTTGTGCCTTAAAACTTTCATTAGTTTAGCAAGTTGCTTCAACATCTGGGAAAACATTTGTCAGTACGCCAGGTGCAGTATAATTTTGGTTACATGACCTCTTCCACAAAAAAAATATGTGCACCCCAAACTTGTCATGCATTACCCCTCTATTCAATTCCCATTACCCCTCTATTCCAAGCCCACTACCCCTCTATTCCTAGCCCATTACCCCTTTATTCCAAGCTCATTCCCTCTATTCCATTCCAATTACCTTTCTATTCCAAGCCCATTACCCCTCTATTCCAAGCCCATTACCCCTTTATTCCAAGCCCATTACCCCTCTATTCCATTCCAATTACCTTTCTATTCAATTCCCATTACCCCTCTATTCCAAGCCCATTACCCCTCTATTCAAAGCCCATTACTCCTCTATTCCAAGCCCATTACCCCTCTCTTCCAAGCCCATTACCCCTCTCTTCCAAGCCCATTACCCCTCTCTTCCAAGCCCATTACCCCTCTATTCCAAGCCCATTACCCCTCTATTCCAAGCCCATTACCCCTCTATTCCAAGCCCATTACCCCTCTATTCCAAGCCCATTACCCCTCTATTCCAAGCCATTACCCCTCTATTCCAAGCACATTACTCCTCTATTCCATTCCCATTACCCCCTCTATTCCATTCCCATTACCCCTACCCTTCCACCCTATACAGAGTAGGTCTACCTTTCCACCCTAGACAGAGTAGGTCTACCTTTCCACCCCAGACAGAGTAGGTCTACCTTTCCACCCCAGACAGAGTAAGTCTACCTTTCCACCCTAGACAGAGTAGGTCTACCTTTCCACCCCAGACAGAGTAGGTCTACCTTTCCACCACAGACAGAGTAGACCTACCTTTCCACCCCAGACAGAGTAGGTCTACCTTTCCACCCTAGACAGAGTAGGTCTACCTTTCCACCACAGACAGTGTAAGTCTACCTTTCCACCCTAGACAGAGTAGGTCTACCTTTCCACCCTAGACAGAGTAGGTCTACCTTTCCACCCTAGACAGAGTAGACCTACCTTTCCACCCCAGACAGTGTAAGTCTACCTTTCCACCCTAGACAGAGTAGGTCTACCTTTCCACCCCAGACAGAGTAGGTCTACCTTTCCACCCCAGACAGAGTAGGTCTACCTTTCCACCTCAGACAGAGTAGGTCTACCTTTTCACCCCAGACAGAGTAGACCTACCTTTCCACCCCAGACAGAGTAGGTCTACCTTTCCACCCCAGACAGAGTAAGTCTACCTTTCCACCCCAGACAGAGTAAGTCTACCTTTCCACCTCAGACAGAGTAGGTCTACCTTTCCACCCCAGACAGAGTAAGTCTACCTTTCCACCCCAGACAGAGTAAGTCTACCTTTCCACCTCAGACAGAGTAGGTCTACCTTTCCACCCCAGACAGAGTAGGTCTACCTTTCCACCCCAGACAGAGTAAGTCTACCTTTCCACCTCAGACAGAGTAGGTCTACCTTTCCACCCCAGACAGAGTAAGTCTACCTTTCCACCTCAGACAGAGTAGGTCTACCTTTCCACCCCAGACAGAGTAAGTCTACCTTTCCACCCCAGACAGAGTAAGTCTACCTTTCCACCTCAGACAGAGTAGGTCTACCTTTCCACCCCAGACAGAGTAGGTCTACCTTTCCACCTCAGACAGAGTAGGTCTACCTTTTCACCTCAGACAGAGTAGGCCTACAGATGCAGAAAAATGTCAGCTTTAACTCTTAAGCTCCGTGGCTTAAACGAGAGAAAGTCACAAGTGTTTCCCTAAAAGCTGTCTGAGTTTAAACATCTTCTGCGGTACATAAAGTGAATAGCTTAATCAATTGACAGTGACAGAATTAGATTACTTCCCAAGCAAAGTAAATTGTTTGTCTCCTCGGCTATGGAAGGTTGTAGCTCAGTATCTGAATGTCAGCGAAACGTAACAATTATTTACCCAAATGCCTCGGAGTCACGTCTTTCCTGGTTATTTTGTTTTTTTTCCGTAAAGTATTGTGGACCAAAAAAGCACTATTATAGATCACTTTATATAATCAAATCCATTTTCTTTTCTTCTAAATCTTAAGCTAACAATGGGTAGGCCTGTGTTTTCTGTCCGTTTCTTTAATAAAAGGTTGGTCTATGTCATACCCTGTCACGTCCTGACCTTAGTTCCTTTTTTATGTCTCTGTTTTAGTTTGGTCAGGGCGTGAGTTGGGGTGGGCATTCTAGGTTTTTGTTCTAGGTTTTGTATTTCTATGTTTGGCCTGGTATGGTTCCCAATCAGAGGCAGCTGTCGATCGTTGTCTCTGATTAAGAACCATACTTAGGCAGCCTGTTTTTCCCACTTGAGTTGTGGGTAGTTGTTTTCTGTGTCTGTGTTTACCATATGTTCACTCTCTTTGTTGTTTTGGGTCATTTAGTGTTCTGTTTATTTTATTAAACATCATGAACACTTACCACCCTGCACCTTGGTCCTCACCTTCTTCCACCAACGGCAATCGTTACATACCCTCCCATACCCCCTCAAATTGAGTCCTGGTTTTAACTTAACAGCCCTTCACTGACACGGAGGTAGTCTATTTAAAAAGGTTGATTTAAAAAGTGTATGGTGGGTGGAGGAATTGGCCGACAAAATCTATGCACATTGCAGCCTATAGCCTCATTTTGTCTGTCAAACAGGTAGTCCTACCTCTTATATCTTAAATAGGTGGAAATAGGCTCCAACACAACACAACGCCTTCTTGTTGTTAGTAAAGTCTAATTGAAAGGAAGATGGTTGAAATGAATTATGACTACTTGAATTTGCCTACTTTGAGCACCATGGGCTGTCCCTTTCCGATTGATTTTGCCGCGTCTGCTGCTTCAAGTTTCAGCACCACAAATGTAAAGTACAGAGAAACTGGGCACACTTGAAACTTCAATGTGTCCATCAATTATTTGAAAAGGGTACTCGAAAATAATTTGAACATACCAAGGTCAGACTTCTTCAGGTATCTACGAGTGCCAACCTTTCTATCCAAACTGAATAAGGCACCCCCTCGAACATAGAACAATATTTAGCCGGAGTTCAGGAGAATCAATACACAGACAACCAACAAATAACCGATATAGGGATTTATCAGCAATGAAAGAAGATACAGTGCCTTGCGAAAGTATTCGGCCCCCTTGAACTTTGCGACCTTTTGCCACATTTCAGGCTTCAAACATAAAGATATAAAACTGTATTTTTTTGTGAAGAATCAACAACAAGTGGGACACAATCATGAAGTGGAACAACATTTATTGGATATTTCAAACTTTTTTAACAAATCAAAAACTGAAGAATTGGGCGTGCACAATTATTCAGCCCCCTTAAGTTAATACTTGTGCTTGTAGCGCCACCTTTTGCTGCGATTACAGCTGTAAGTCGCTTGGGGTATGTCTCTATCAGTTTTGCACATCGAGAGACTGAACATTTTTCCCATTCCTCCTTGCAAAACAGCTCGAGCTCAGTGAGGTTGGATGGAGAGCATTTGTGAACAGCAGTTTTCAGTTCTTTCCACAGATTCTCGATTGGATTCAGGTCTGGACTTTGACTTGGCCATTCTAACAGCTGGATATGTTTATTTTTGAACCATTCCATTGTAGATTTTGCTTTATGTTTTGGATCATTGTCTTGTTGGAAGAGAAATCTCCGTCCCAGTCTCAGGTCTTTTGCAGACTCCATCAGGTTTTCTTCCAGAATGGTCCTGTATTTGGCTCCATCCATCTTCCCATAAATGTTAACCATCTTCCCTGTCCCTGCTGAAGAAAAGCAGGCCCAAACCATGATGCTGCCACCACCATGTTTGACAGTGGGGATGGTGTGTTCAGGGTGATGAGCTGTGTTGCTTTTACGCCAAACATAACGTTTTGCATTGTTGCCAAAAAGTTCAATTTTGGTTTCATCTGACCAGAGCACCTTCTTCCACATGTTTGGTGTGTCTCCCAGGTGGCTTGTGGCAAACTTTAAACAACACTTTTTATGGATATCTTTAAGAAATGGCTTTCTTCTTGCCACTCTTCCATAAAGGCCAGATTTGTGCAATATACGACTGATTGTTGTCCTATGGACAGAGTCTCCCACCTCAGCTGTAGATCTCTGCAGTTCATCCAGAGTGATCATGGGCCTCTTGGCTGCATCTCTGATCAGTCTTCTCCTTGTATGAGCTGAAAGTTTAGAGGGATGGCCAGGTCTTGGTAGATTTGCAGTGGTCTGATACTCCTTCCATTTCAATATTATTGCTTGCACAGTGCTCCTTGGGATGTTTAAAGCTTGGGAAATCTTTTTGTATCCAAATCCGGCTTTAAACTTCTTCACAACAGTATCTCGGACCTGCCTGGTGTGTTCCTTGTTCTTCATGATGCTCTCTGCGCTTTTAACGGACCTCTGAGACTATCACAGTGCAGGTGCATTCATACAGAGACTTGATTACACACAGGTGGATTGTATATATCATCATTAGTCATTTAGGTCAACATTGGATCATTCAGAGATCCTCACTGAACTTCTGGAGAGAGTTTGCTGCACTGAAAGTAAAGGGGCTGAATAATTTTGCACACCCAATTTTTCAGTTTTTGATTTGTTAAAAAAGTTTGAAATATCCAATAAATGTCGTTCCACTTCATGATTGTGTCCCACTTGTTGTTGATTCTTCACAAAAAAATACAGTTTTATATCTTTATGTTTGAAGCCTGAAATGTGGCAAAAGGTCGCAAAGTTCAAGGGGGCCGAATACTTTCGCAAGGCACTGTAACACATTTATACATTATTATTGGAGGTGGGAAGGTGACATGAGTGAAGAGACATGGTTAGATATACAGAACAATTCAAAAGTTTGGGAACTTAGAAATGTCCTTGTTTTTTAAAGAAAAGCAAACTTTTTGTCCATAACATCAAATTGATCAGGAATACAGTGTAGACAAAATGACTATTGTAGCTGGAAAAGGCTGATTTTTAATGGATATCTACATAGGTGTACAGAGGCCCATTATCAGCAACCATCACTCCTGTGTTCCAATGGCACATTGTCTTAGCTAATCCAAGTTTGGTCTGGAGTTGCTCCCATTCTTCTCTGCAGATCCTCTCAAGCTCTGTTGGGTTGGATGGGGTGCACAGCTATTTTTAGGTCACTCTATAGATGTTTGATTGGGTTCAAGTCCGGCCTCTGGCTGAGCCACTAAAGGACATTCAGAGAATTGTCCCGAAGCCACTCCTGTGTTGTCTTGGCTGTGCTTATGGTTGTTGTCCTGTTGGAAGGTGAACCTTCTCCCCAGTCTGAGGTCCTGAGTGTTTTCATCAAGGATCTCTCTGTACGTTGCTCCATTCATCTTTCCCTCGATCCTGACTAGTCTCCCAGTCCCTGCCACTGAAAGATATCCCCACAGACTGATGCGGTCACCACCATTCTTCACCGTAGGGATAGTGCCAGGTTTCCTCCAGACGTGAAGCTTGGCATTTAGGCCAAAGAGTTCAATATTGGTTTAATCAGACCAGAGAGTCTTTTAGGTGCCTTTTGGCAAACTCCAAGCAGGCTGTCATGTGCCTTTTGCTGGTTTTAGTCTGGCCTCTCTATCATAAAGGCCTGATGGGTGGAGTGCTGCTGAGATGGTTGTCCTTCTGGAAGGTTCTCCCATCTCCACAGAGGAACTCTGGAGCTCTGTCAGAGTGACCATAGGGTTCTTGGTCACCTCCCAGTTTGGCTGGGCGGCCAGCTCAAGGAAGAGTCTAGGTGGTTCCAAAAGACCACTGTGTTCTTGGGGACCTTTAATGCTGCAGACATTTTTTGGTACCCTTCCCCAGATCTGTGTCTCGATACAATCCTGTCTCGGCGCTCTACAGACAATTCCTTCAACATCATGGCTTGGTTTTTTCTCTGACATGCACTGTCAACTGTGGGACCTTGAATAGACAGGTGTGTGACTTTTGAAGTCATGTCCAAACATTTGAATTTACAACAGGTGGACACCAATCAAGTTGTAAAAGCATCTCATGGATGGGGCTCTTGAGTGGCACAGCGGTCTAAGGCACTACATTTAAGTGCTAGAGGTGTCACTACAGAAACCCTGGTTTGAATCCAGGCTGTGAGGACCCGGGGAAGAGTTGTATTATGTTGACAGAAAACACATCTCTGATACACCAAGGACCCAGGGAAGAGTTGTAGTATGATGACAGAAAACACCAAGGACCCAGGGAAGAGTTGTAGTATGTTGACAGAAAACACATCTCTGATACACCAAGGACCCAGGGAAGAGTTGTAGTATGTTGACAGAAAACACATCTCTGGTACACCAAGGACCCGGGGAAGAGTTGTAGTATGTTGACAGAAAACACCAAGGACCCAGGGAAGAGTTTTAGTATGTTGACAGAAAACACATCTCTGGTACACCAAGGACCCAGGAAAGAGTTGTAGTATGTTGACAGAAAAAACCAAGGACCCAGGGAAGAGTTGTAATATGTTGACAGAAAACACATCTCTGGTACACCAAGGACCCAGGGAAGAGTTGTAGTATGTTGACAGAAAAAACCAAGGACCCAGGGAAGTGTTGTAATATGTTGACAGAAAACACATCTCTGGTACACCAAGGACCCAGGGAAGAGTTGTAGTATGTTGACAGAAAACACCAAGGACCCAGGGAAGAGTTGTAATATGTTGACAGAAAACACATCTCTGGTACACCAAGGACCCAGGGAAGAGTTGTAGTATGTTGACAGAAAACACCAAGGACCCAGGGAAGAGTTGTAGTATGTTGACAGAAAACACATCTCTTGTACACTAAGGACACGGGGAAGAGTTGTAGTATGTTGACAGAAAACACCAAGGACCCAGGGAAGAGTTGTAATATGTTGACAGAAAACACATCTCTTGTACACCAAGGACCCAGGGAAGAGTTGTAGTATGTTGACAGGAAACACATCTCTTGTACACCAAGGACCCAGGGAAGAGTTGTAGTATGTTGACAGGAAACACATCTCTTGTACACCAAGGACCCGGGGAAGAGTTGTAGTATGTTGACAGAAAACACATCTCTTGTACACCAAGGACCCAGGGAAGAGTTGCAGTATATTGACAGAAAACACTTTTCTGGTACACCAAGGACCCGGGGAAGAGTTGTAGTATGTTGACAGAAAACACCAAGGACCCAGGGAAGGCTTGTAGTATGTTGACAGAAAACAAATCCCTTGTACACCAAGGACCCAGGGAAGAGTTGTAGTATGTTGACAGAAAACACATTTCTGGTACACCAAGGAACCGGGGAAGAGTTGTATTATGTTGACAGAAAACACCAAGGACCCAGGGAAGAGTTGCAGTATGTTGACAGAAAACACATTTCTGGTACACCAAGGAACCGGGGAAGAGTTGTATTATGTTGACAGAAAACACCAAGGACCCAGGGAAGAGTTGTAGTATGTTGACAGAAAACACCAAGGACCCAGGGAAGAGTTGCAGTAGGTTGACAGAAAACACCAAGGACCCAGGGAAGAGTTGTAGTATGTTGACAGAAAACACCAAGGACCCAGGGAAGAGTTGCAGTATGTTGACAGAAAACACATTTCTGGTACACCAAGGAACCGGGGAAGAGTTGTATTATGTTGACAGAAAACACCAAGGACCCAGGGAAGAGTTGCAGTATGTTGACAGAAAACACATTTCTGGTACACCAAGGACCCAGGGAAGAGTTGTAGTATGTTGACAGAAAACACCAAGGACCCAGGGAAGAGTTGCAGTATGTTGACAGAAAACACCAAGGACCCAGGGAAGAGTTGTAGTATGTTGACAGAAAACACCAAGGACCCAGGGAAGAGTTGTAGTATGTTGACAGAAAACACCAAGGACCCAGGGAAGAGTTGTAGTATGTTGACAGAAAACACATCTCTAGTACACCAAGGACCAGGGGAAGAGTTGTAGTATGTTGACAGAAAACACATCTCTGGTACACCAAGGACCCAGGGAAGAGTTGTAGTATGTTGACAGAAAACACATCTCTGGTACACCAAGGACCCAGGGAAGAGTTGTAGTATGTTGACAGAAAACACCAAGGACCCAGGGTAGAGTTGTATTATGTTGACAGAAAACACATCTCTTGTACACCAAGGACACGGGGAAGAGTTGTAGTATGTTGACAGAAAACACCAAGGACACGGGGAAGAGTTGTATTATCTTGACAGAAAACACATCTCTGGTACACCAAGGACCCAGGGAAGAGTTGTAGTATGTTGACAGAAAACACCAAGGACCCAGGGAAGAGTTGTAGTATGTTGACAGAAAACACATCTCTGGTACACCAAGGACCCAGGGAAGAGTTGTAGTATGTTGACAGAAAACACCAAGGACCCAGGGAAGAGTTGTAGTATGTTGACAGAAAACACCAAGGACCCAGGGAAGAGTTGCAGGGTAGAAGAGAAGAGAATAATGTACAATTTGAAAGCTAGAAAATAAAATAGTAGCTTGCCTCTAACCCTATTACAGGGGCTGAGTCACTGGCTTACTGGTGCTCTTCCATGCCGTCCCTAGGAGGGGTGCGTCACTTGAGTGGGTTGAGTCACTGACGTGGTCTTCCTGTCTGGGTTGGCGCCCCCCCGGGTTGTGCCGTGGCAGAGATCTTTGTGGGCTATACTCGGCCTTGTCTCAGGATGGTAAGTTGGTGGTTGAAGATATCCCTCTAGTGGTGTGTGGGCTGTGCTTTGGCAAAGTGGGTGGGGTTATATCCTGCCTGTTTGGCCCTGTCCGGGGCTATCATCGGATTGGGCCACAGTGTCTCCTGACCCCTCCTGTCTCAGCCTCCAGAGTATTTATGCTGCAGTAGTTAATGTGTTGGGGGGCTAGGGTCAGTCTGTTATATCTAGAGTATTTATCCTGTCTTATCCAGTGTCCTGTATGAATTTAAGTATGCTCGCTAATTCTCTCTTTCTCTCTTTCTTTTTTTCTCTCTCTCGGAGGACCTGAGCCCCAGGACCATGCCTCAGGACTACCTGGCATGATGACTCCTTGCTGTCCCCCAGTCCACCTGGCCGTGCTGCTGCTCCAGTTTCAACTGTTCTGCCTGCGGCTATGGAACCCTGACCTGTTCACCGGACGTGCTACCTGTCCCAGACCTGCTGTTTTCAACTCTCTAGAGACAGCAGGAGCGGTAGAGATATTCTCAATGATCGGCTATGAAAAGCCAACTGACATTTACTCCTGAGGTGCTGATCTGTTACACCCTCAACAACTCCTGTGATTATTATTATTTGACCGTGCTGGTCATTTATGAACATTTGAACATCTTTGCCATGTTCTGTTATAATCTCCACCCGGCACAGCCAGAAGAGGACTGGCCACCCCTCATAGCCTGGTTCCTCTCTAGGTTTCTTCCTAGGTTTTGGCCTTTCTAGGGAGTTTTTCCTAGCCACCGTGCTTCTACACCTGCATTGATTGCTGTTTTGGGTTTTAGGCTGGGTTTCTGTACAGCACTTTGAGATATCAGCTGATGTAAGAAGGGCATTTTAAATAGTTGATTGGATTTGATTTGATGACTGTTCTCCTTTTCAGATTCAGCTACTCTGTTATGGCAGAGGCGGAGACGGCGTTGGTGGGATATGGGTCAAACTTAGCTGAAATGGTTTCGCGCCCCACGTCCGGTGCCAAGTTTTCATACATAGAGCTGAGGACTTTGTATCTTAGACTTTGGAGTTTAACAGGTTTGTATGGACATATTTCACTTTGTCTTTCCCAATCAAGCCTAATCAGTAGTAGCAGTGGGGATGTTGGACTAGTTTTCCCCATGTGCAGCCTGCAGGTAGTTTCCCAAGGTTCCGTTCCCCTTTGGCAATTATAAATGCTGCACCGCTGAGATGAAAAAGATCTCGGTGGGTAAAAGGCTTCCAGAAAGGCTGTTGATTGCGTATGATTGGCTCAACCGACGGGCACAATCCAAAAGGTGCCTTTTCGATCTGCACATGAACTCAGTGTAGCTAGAAGGAGCAGTGGGTTTGACAGTGTAATATCCCCAGTGTCTCTGCTCAGAAGAGATAGCGAGCACAAGGACAATATTGGTAGAACATAGAATGAGTGAAATACCTAGATACAACACCAGCTATTCGATATCATGAGCGTAACCACACAGTTGAGATGGAACTGTGAGTCATTGGCCTATTTAAAACACAGCATATAAAACCAACCACTATTATGCATTAATAAGACATGTGGACATAAGACATATTCTTATTCCATCCCTTTACTTAGATTTGTGTGTATTGGGTAGTTGTTGTGGAATTGTTAGATTACTTGTTAGATATTACTGCACTGTCGGAACTAGAAGCAAAAGCATTTCGCTACACTTGCAATAACATCTACTAACCATGTGTACAGTTGAAGTCGGATCGTTCTAATACACTTAGGGTTGAGTCATTAAAACTTGTTTTTTAACAACTCCACACATTTCTTGTTAAAATTATCAAACTATAGTTTTGGCAAGTCGGTTAGGACATCTACTGTGTGCATGACACAAGTAATTTCTCCAACAATTGTTTACAGACAGATTATTTCACTTACAATTCACTGTATCACAATTCCAGCGGGTCAGAAGTTTACATACACTAAGTTGACTGTGCCTTTAAACAACTTAGGAAATTCCAGAACATTATGTCATGGCTTTAGAAGCTTCTGATAGGCTAATTGACATAATTTGAGTCAATTGGAGGTGTACCTGTGGATGTATTTCTACCTTCAAACTCAGTGCCTCATTGCTTGACATAATGGGAAAATCAAAAGAAATCAGCCAAAAATTGTAGACCACAAGTCTGGTTCATCCTTGGGTGCAATTTCCAAACGCCTGAAGGTACCACGTTCATCTGTACAAACAATAGTATGCAAGTATAAACACCATGGGACGACGCAGCCGTCATACGGCTCACGCAGGTGACGCAATCTGTCTCCTAGAGATGAACATACTTTGGTGCTAAAAGTGCATATCAATCCCAGAACAACAGCAAAGGACCTTGTGAAGATGCTGGAGGAAACAGGTACAAAAGTATCTATATCCACAGTAAAACGAGTCCTGTATCGACATAACCTGAAAGGCCGCTCAGCAAGGAAGAAGCCACTGCTCCAAAACCGCCACAAAAAAGCCAGACTAGGGTTTGCAGCTGCACATGGGTACAAAGATCATGCTTTTTGGAGAAATGTCCTCTGGTCTGATGAAACAAAAATATAACTGTTTGGCCATAATGACCATCGTTATGTTTGGAGGAAAAATGTGCATATCAATTCCAGAACAACAGCAAAGGACCTTTCAAGCCGAAGAACACCATCCCAACCGTATAGCAGGGGTGGCAGCATCATGTTGTGGGGGTGCTATGATGCAGGAGGGACTGGTGCACTTCACAAAATTGATGGCATCATTAGGTAGGAAAATTATGTGGATATATTGAAGCAACATCTCAAGACATCAGTCAGGAATTTAAAGCTTGGTCACAAATGGGTCTTCCAAATGGACAATGACCCCAAACATACTTCCAAAGTTGTGGCAAAATGGCTTAAGGACAACAAAGTCAAGGTATTGGAGTGGCCATTACAAAGCCCTGACCTCAATCCTATAGAAGATTTGTGGACAGAACTGAAAAAGTGTGTGTGAGCAAGGAGGCCTACAAACCTGACTCAGTAACACCAGCTCTGTCAGGAGGAATGGGCCAAAATTCACCCAACTTATTGTGGGAAGCTTGTGGAAGGCTACCCGAAATGTTTGACCCAAATTAAACAATGTAATGGCAATGCTACCAAATACTAATTGAGTGTATGTAAACTTCTGACCCAATGGAAATGTGATTAAAGAAATAAAAGCTGAAATAAATAATTCTCTCTACTATTATTCTGACATTTCACATTCTTAAAATAAAGTGGTGATCCTAACTGACCTAAGACAGGGAATTTTTACTAGGATTTATTGACAGGAATTGTGAAAGACTGAGTTTAAATGTATTTGGCTAAGGTGTATATAAGCTTCCGACTTCAACTGTATGTGACCAATAAAATGTGATTTGATTTGAGTGAGGTGAGGTGAGGTGACTAAACAATCTTAAAACCTTTGAGTGCCTCATCCTGTTTCAGGGCTGATGCTGCACACAAAGCTCTATGTAGTTTAGTACCACATGAGAAGATGAGACAGAACTGACAAAACATCAGAACTGAATTAGGATCTCAACCATCTCCTTCTCTGCTACATGTCCTCATCACAACAGCCCCGTGCTTTTGTTCCCCACATGAAAAGGGAATGAGCTGATGGCTGCCATGTGTTTGTTCCCCTGCTATTAGAAGCTTTATGGCCATTCAGAGTTTAGAAAAGTCGCTCAGGGGCTTTAGAGAATAAGGATGAGAAGGTGTTTAAACTCTCTTAACTGGCTCAGCGCTAGAGGCGTCACTATAGACCCTGGTTCAGCGGTCTAAGGCACTGCATCACAGTGCTAGAGGAGTCACTGCAGACCCTGGTTCAGCGGTCTAAGGCACTGCATCACAGTGCTAGAGGAGTCACTGCAGACCCTGGTTCAGCAGTCTAAGGCACTGCATCACAGTGCCAGAGGCGTCACTACAGACCGTGATTGGGAGTCCCATAGGGTGGAGCACACTTGTCCCATGCTCGTCCGGGTTAGGACGGGGTAGGATAGGGTAGGACGGGGTAGGATGGGGTAGGACGGGTTAGGATGGGGTAGGACAGGGTAGGATGGGGTAGGACGGGTTAGGATGGGGTAGGACAGGGTAGGACGGGGTAGGATGGGGTAGGACGGGTTAGGACGGGTTAGGACGGGTTAGGACGGGGTAGGACGGGGTAGGACGGGTTAGGACGGGGTAGGCCGGGGTAGGAAGGGGTAGGTAGGACGGGTTAGGATGGGGTAGGACGGGGTAGGACGGGTTAGGATGGGTTAGGACGGGGTAGGACGGGTTAGGACGGGGTAGGACGGGTTAGGACGGGGTAGGATGTTATTGTAAATAAAAATGTGTACTTGATTCTTAATTGACTTGCCTAGTTAAATAAAGGTTAAATACAATAAAACCTTCAGACTTACTTATGGCAGAAGGACACAAAAGACAAGTTGACATTGAGTAACAAGCAGCACGTTTCAGCAGGATGCTGTGTTGGACCCTTTCCTCAACTCCTGTGAATAACAGAAACACAAACTCTTCCACTGCGTCGGCCATCTTAGAGATTTCTGGATGTAGCCTACCATTGTCCAGTTTGTAAGGCGGAGTTTCAGAAGCTGGAAACTGGCTTACACTCCCTAGTACATACGGAAGCAAACCTACATGGACCTGGTACATACTGAAGCAGAGGTACATGGTTAGAGACTGAAGCAAAGCTACATGGTCCAGAGACTGAAGCAAAGCTACATGGTCCTGGTACATATAGAAGCAATGCTACATGGTCAACAGACTGAAGCAAAGTTACATGGACCTGGTACATACTGAAGCAAACATGGTCAGAGACTGAAGCAAAGCTACATGGTCCAGAGACTGAAGCAAAGCTACATGGTCCAGAGACTGAAGCAAAGCTACAAGGTCCTGGTGCATATAGAAGCAAAGCTACATGGTCAACAGACTGACGCAAAGCTATATGGTCCAGAGACTGAAGCAAAGCTATGTGGTCCAGAGACTGAAGCAAAGCTACATGGTCCAGAGACTGAAGCAAAGCTACATGGTCCAGAGACTGAAGCAAAGCTACATGGTCCAGAGACTGAAGCAAAGCTACATGGTCCAGAGACTGAAGCAAAGCTACAAGGTCCAGAGACTGAAGCAAAGCTATGTGGTCCAGAGACTGAAGCAAAGCTATGTGGTCCAGAGACTGAAGCAAAGCTATGTGGTCCAGAGACTGAAGCAAAGCTATGTGGTCCAGAGACTGAAGCAAAGCTATGTGGTCCAGAGACTGAAGCAAAGCTACATGGTCAACAGACTGAATCAAAGCTACATGGTCAACAGACTGAAGCAAAGCTACATGGTCAACAGACTGAAGCAAAGCTATGTGGTCCAGAGACTGAAGCAAAGCTACATGGTCCAGAGACTGAAGCAAAGCTACATGGTCCTGGTACATACTGAAGCAAAGCTACATGGTCCACATACTGAAGCAAAGCTACATGGTCCTGGTACATACTGAAGCAAAGCTACAAGGTCCAGAGACTGAAGCAAAGCTATGTGGTCCAGAGACTGAAGCAAAGCTACAAGGTCCAGAGACTGAAGCACAGCTATGTGGTCCAGAGACTGAAGCAAAGCTACATGGTCCTGGTACATACTGAAGCAAAGCTATGTGGTCCAGAGACTGAAGCAAAGCTACATGGTCCTGGTACATACTGAAGCAAAGCTACATGGTCCTGGTACATACTGAAGCAAAGCTACATGGTCAACAGACTGAAGCAAAACTACATGGTCCAGAGACTGAAGCAAAGCTACATGGTCCACAGACTGAAGCAAAGCTACATGGACAGACAAAGCAAAGACTACATGGTCCATGGTACAGACTGAAGCAAAGCTACATGGTCAACAGACTGAAGCAAAGCTACATGGTCAACAGACTGAAGCAAAGCTACATGGTCAACAGACTGAAGCAAAGCTACATGGTCCAGAGACTGAAGCAAAGCTACATGGTCCACAGACTGAAGCAAAGCTACATGGTCCACAGACTGAAGCAAAGCTACATGGTCCACAGACTGAAGCAAAGCTACATGGTCAACAGACTGAAGCAAAGCTACATGGTCAACAGACTGAAGCAAAGCTACATGGTCAACAGACTGAAGCAAAGCTACATGGTCCACAGACTGAAGCAAAGCTACATGGTCCACAGACTGAAGCAAAGCTACATGGTCCACAGACTGAAGCAAAGCTACATGGTCCACAGACTGAAGCAAAGCTACGTGGTCCAGAGACTGAAGACTGAAAAGCTACAGGGTCTGAAGCAAAGCTACATGGTCCAGAGACTGAACAGACTGAAGCAAAGCTACATGGTCCACAGACTGAAGCAAAGCTACATGGTCCACAGACTGAAGCAAAGCAAAGCTACATGGTCCAGAGACTGAAGCAAAGCTACATGGTTGGTGAAGCACAGACTGAAGCAAAGCTACAGACTGGTCACACAGACTGAAGCAAAGCTACATGGTCAACAGACTGAAGCAAAGCTACATGGTCACACAGACTGAAGCAAAGCTACATGGTCCACAGACTGAAGCAAAGCTACATGGTCCACAGACTGAAGCAAAGCTACGTGGTCAACAGACTGAAGCAAAGCTAGATGGTCATCAGACTGTATTCGGAGTCATATTTAGTGTTCTAATATTATGCATTACACATTAACAAGTAGGCCACTGAAGAGCTCTTTCCTAATGAAGTGTCTTGTCTAATTTGAAGATATAAATATTAATGTGAATAGACCCGTTCAAATGAATCTACATTTAATTAGGGGAAGATATTCCATAAACCAATACCTTCTTCACTTCTCTCTCTCTCTCTCTCTCCCTCTCCCTCTCTTTCCTTCTCTCCCAGCTCTCCCTCGCTCTGTGTTGACAGGAAGTTTAACTCAGGCTGAGCTGATGGATGGTCTCTATTTAGGCTGTGAGGAGGTCAAACCCACAGAGGAAGCAATCAGCCAGGACTCAGACCAGGAGGAACCTCCACAGCTGCACGGGAAGTAATAAACTGACCAGGGTGGCGTCCCTGTTGGGAGAATCAGTTTATGCGGGGTCAAAGGGTATGGTCAGATTGGCCGACCAATGACCCCATGGTGAACTTTATGAGTAGGAACCTTGAAGCCGAGGAGCTGGGGAGTTGATTTTTGGAGGAGGCTGAGCTTACTGGCAGTTAGCTAGAAAACCTCATAAGGGAATGAATAGTCTGAAACCTGCCCATGGTAGATATCTAGCTGTGCTGCTCGAGAAACCTATAAGCAGATATTTTTGTGTTTCTTTAAGCCTGGCTCTAAGACTCTGAACTAAATAAATAGGAGAATGATTTGAATCTGGCTTCCCTCTCAATTCCACTTCAAACTTTAGTCTTCGTCACCATGAGCCCCGATACCCATGAGAGTTGTATATGTATGAATTATTTACAGCTTCATGGCAGAGCGCTGCTGCTCCGTGCACAGAGTGAAAGTCAATTTCATTTTCTTCTTTTCATTTCCTCGCATCCCTCCAGCATTTTCTAAAGTGGAAGAAGACAGATTCTCAATTTCATTTGGATTCTCTAACTTCCGTACCTTCAGAAAAGAGCAGAGAACTGTGCCAGAACTGAGTCATGAAGATCACCGTTTTATATTCCCATTTCCTCCACCATGTCTATCGGCATCTGAAGTTCAAGTTATTATGCAGCTCTTTAGTTGGGTTAAGTCATGAACTTAAAGATGGAATCCACAAAAGGGGGGAAACACAGAAACTGTCCGCCTCACGACCGTTGCTTTTGTTTTCGTTGCCGAGCTGAGGAACGTCATGCAACATGGCCCAAAAACAATACAGTACATATTGTGCTCTTCAATCATGCAATGATGCCCGAGGGAAACTAATGTAACTCTTTAGTTGGAAAGTTCATCTGTAGATCCGCTACAGAATATCTACAGACTATCAGTAACATTTCAACTAACTATCTGGTACCCCTAACCCTAGCTCGAACCCTAACCTTAACCCTTATCCTAACCCTAAACGTAACCCTTAAACTAACCCTAAACCGAATCCTACCCTTAACCCTTACCCTAACCCTTATTTCTAAACCAAACCCCAACCTTATCCAAGTGTGACCAAAAAACTGTGTTTGTTGCTTGCTGTTGTTTGCAGTTGCTTGCAGTTGTTGTTGTAATATCACACATGGATGTGGCTGTTTCACCGTTAAAGGTACAATGCAGCCATTTTTATCTCAATATCAAATCATTTCTGGGTAAGATTTAAGTAACTTACTGGGATTGTATTCATAAAATGGTCAAAAAGAAGGAAATAAATGTTTCTCAGCAAAGAGTGTTTCTTGCAGGTGTGATGTTCGGATGTACCGATCCTGTGCAGGTGTTGTTACACGTGGTCTGCCACTGCGAGGATGATCAGCTGTCCGTCCTGTCTCCCTGTAGCGCTGTCTTAGGAGTCTCACAGTCCGGACATTGAAATGTATTGCCCTGGCCACATCTGCAGTCCTCATGCCTCCTTGCAGCATGCCTAAGGCACGTTCACGCAAATGAGCAGGGACACTGGGCATCTTTCTTTTGGTGTTTTTCAGTCAGTAGAAAGGCCTCTTTAGTGTCCTAAGTTTTCATAACTGTGACCTTAATTGCCTACCGTCTGTAAGCTGTTAGTGTCTTAACAACCATTCCACAGGTGCATGTTCATTAATTGTTTGTGGTTCATTTAAGTTATTTGTGTTTTTACCAATTATATTTGAAAGACAGGGAACTGAAAAAGGGCTGTTTCTTTCTTTGCTGAGTTTAGTATAGTATTGTATGGAATAGTATGGTATAGTATGATATGGTATGATATAGTATGGTATAGTATAGTATGGTATGGTATGTTATGGTATTGTATAGTATAGTGTAGCATAGTATGATATAGTATGGTATAATATGGTATAGTATGGTATGGTATGATATAGTATGGTATTGTATAGTTTGGTATAGTATAGTGTGGTATGATGTATTGTATTGTAGTGTGGTATAGTATAGTATTTTATACTGGTCTAATAAATACTGGTCTAAGAGATACTGGGCGAAGAGATACTGGGCTACGAGAAACTGGGCTAAGAGATACTGGGCTAAGAGATACTGGGCCATAAGAAACTGGGCTAAGAGAAACTTGGCTAAGAGATACTGGGCTAAGAGATACTGGGCTAAGAGAAACTTGGCTAAGAGAAACTGGGCTAAGAGATACTGGGTTAAGAGAAACTGGGCTGAGAGAAAATGATATAAGAGATACTGGGCTAAGAGAAACTGGGCTGAGAGAAAACGATATAAGAGAAACTGGGCTAAGAGAAACTGGGCTAAGAGAAACTGGGCTGAGAGAAAACGATATAAGAGATACTGGGCTAAGAGATACTTGGCTAAGAGAAACTGGGCTAAGAGAAACTGGGCTAAGAGAAACTGGGCTGAGAGAAAATGATATAAGAGATACTGGGCTAAGGGAAACTGGGCTGAGAGAAAACGATATAAGAGAAACTGGGCTAAGAGATACTGGGCTAAGAGAAACTGGGCTGAGAGAAAACGATATAAGAGAAACTGGGCTAAGAGATACTGGGCTAAGAGAAACTGGGCTGAGAGAAAACGATATAAGAGAAACTGGTCTAAGAGAAACTGGGCTGAGAGAAAACGATATAAGAGATACTGGGCTAAGAGAAACTGGGCTGAGAGAAAACGATATAAGAGAAACTGGGCTAAGATATACTGGTCTAAGATAATGGATAATGCATTTTATTCAGTATTTATATCTCTGGAAACGCATGTCATTCAGATGCAGTTTTGATCACTTTTCTGTAAATATTTGATAAGTTGCAAATACTTAGGTCTCTGTTGTGTTGCCATGTGACACTGCATGTTTATCATGCATCGTGCACAGGGTGACAGACACATGAAACATTCCCCAGGTCACATTTGCTGCAGGTTTGTATTCACTACCATGGTACCTTGTGTTGTATCTCATTAATTCAGCCAATTCTTATCTTTTGATTAGGTTTGGATTAAATTGATTACAACATTAATTAGAAACATTGTTTTTTTAATGTGTTTTATCCTAGAATTCTGGGAATCTTACTTCTAACAGATCATATGAATATGATCACAAAGTTTTTGAAAAGGTTCTCAATGAGTCCTCTCAAACAAAATGGCTGACAAAATGAGAAAGACAACATGGGGAGAGATGCCCAGGGCATCACTTGTTTACAGAATCATCTCTGCATTCTGCTAATGGAACATCCAGATGAAAGGAAGTCAATCTGCAGCCTAGAGACACGTATTTGTTGTGTTCTCATCTCAATATGAAAGTTGAGAGCATAAAAGCGAATGGGTAATTAGTTTGTGGACATATCTTCCATAAAACATATTCCAGTTGACAAAAGTGTGTGATCTCCAGAAAAAGCTCTCTGCAATGTTCTGTTACTCAGATATTTGATGTCAAAACTCATTACAATTGGGAAGAAGTACATTTTTATATGGATATTACCAGTTACACCACATCAAACACCTTCGGCCACAACATTCTCTTCAGTTTTTTTTTGTTGCAAGACTTTACTATGGAACACATAACCATACAAACAGCTTCACCCCAGACTCTTTATGTATAAGAGTTTACTAGATCAGACACATAGAGTACACTCTCAGAAAAAAATATACTGAATTGTACTAAAAAGGGGTACAGACGCTTGTCAGCGTATGTCCATTTTACCATTAGTTGTATTTCATGTACCCAAGAATACGAAGGTAAGTGAACTAAATTACTATCAACCCGTAGCGCTCACTTCTGTCATGATGAAGTGCTTTGAGAGGCTAGTTATTAAGGGCCATATCACCTCCACCTTATCCGACACCCTAGACACAATAGAATGTGCATATCGCCCCAACAGATCCACGGACGATGCGATCACCATCACGCTACACACTGCCCTTTGCCACCTGGACAAGATAAATACATATGAACAAATGCTGTTCATTGAGTACAGCTCAGCTTTTTACACCATAGTGCTCTCCAAGCTATTCACTAACCTCAGGGCCCTGGGTCTGAACTCCGCTCTGTGCAACTGTGTCCTGGACTTCTTGACGGGCCGACCCCAAGTGGTGAAGGTAGGCAACAACACCTCCGCCACGCTGATCCTCAACAGGGGGGCCCGACATGGGTGTGTGCTCAGCCCCCTTTCTGTATTCCCGGTTCACCCATGACTGTATGGCCACGCTGATCCTCAACAGGGGGGCCCGACATGGGTGTGTGCTCAGACCCCTTTCTGTATTCCCGGTTCACCCATGACTGTATGGCCACGCTGATCCTCAACAGGGGGGCCCGACATGGGTGTGTGCTCAGACCCCTTTCTGTATTCCCGGTTCACCCATGACTGCATGGCCACGCTGATCCTCAACAGGGGGGCCCGACATTGATGTGTGCTCAGCCCCCTCCTGTACTCCCTGTTCACCCATGACTGGATGGCCACACACATCTCCAACTCAATCATTACGTTTGTTGACGGCACAACAGTGCCGTTTCCGGATTACCAATAACAATGAGAGCCGACAGGGAGGATGTGAGAGACCTGGCGGAGTGGTGCCAGGAAAGTAACCTCTCCCTCAACATCAACAAAATGAAGGAGCTGATCATGGACTACAGGAGATAGCAGAGAGAGGACACCCCCATCCACATGGACTGAGCCGCAGTGGAGAGAGTCAAAAGTGTGAAATGATTCTGCGTATACGTCGCTGATAACCTGGAAGCTTGGTGAGGAAGGCAACAGTGCCAAACCTCAGAAATTCAGTTTGGCACTTAAGACCTCAAGAACTTCTACAGATGAATCACTGAGAGCATCCTGTCGGGCTTTATTGCCGCCTGGATCTGTAATTTCAACATCCGTAACCACAGGGCTCTGCAGAAGGTGGTGTAGTCACCGGGGGCAGACTGCTTTCCCTCCAAGACATGTACAGCACCCGGTGTCACAGGAGGGCCAAGAAGATCATCAAGGATTTCAGCCACCCGAGCCAAGGCCTGGTTTAGTGGTTGAACATAAAAGTTTTTACAAACACCAAGAAATCAGCTCTGAGTGATTTTAATTTGAGAAATCTGTTGCCAGGTTAAGCAACGCCTCACGGCACAATGCCTCTCCCCTATTTGACCTAGATAGCTTGTGTGTATTTACTGATATGTAGGCGACGTGTGCCTTTAAAAAAAAATGTTTATATAGTTCTGTCCTTGAGCTGTTCTTGGCTATTAATGTTCTGTATTGTCATGTTTCATGTTTTGTGTGGACCCCAGGAAGAGTAGCTTCTGCTTTCATAGCAGCTAATGGGGATCCTAATAAAACACCACAGATATGAAATACCAAGTACTACTATGCATAATATACGTGATCATGTACAAATGTAATCAAGGTTTGAAATTATTCTGTCTAAGTCAAGTAATGTATCTGTTTGATCTTTCTGCCGTCTATGTGTTCCAGCCCCCTGACCATCCACCAAACGTAGGCCCGCAGCTGAATCTAGTTGATTACCTCAACCATTACGTCAAGTGGCCTATTCCTCTTGACAAGGTCGCTCAGTATTGTGCTGAGGTTGCTACAATAACAAAAAAATGTACTAGATTATCCGCACATGTACCAGAAACGTTACCGAACAGTACGATGTGAGATTGTACCTCTGAAGGTACATTATGTGTGTTTTGTTTTGTACCCTGGGATCAATACTGTACCCTAACCGTTCCCTTTTCTTCTGAGAGTGCACAGCTCACTGGGAGATGGGACATAGTAAGGCACCTGGTTTTCAAACGTGTTAGAGATGCTGTAACATACCATGGGGACAATACTGAGGTGCTGGAAAGTGGCCCACTTTAGTTTTGGATGAGAACATTCTGGTTACAAGTAACTGAGAAATAGTGCTTTAAAAAATCCACACGATATATTGCAAATTGAGAAAAAAAAACATTTGTGTAACTACAACCATTGGAGAGACTGTGGTAATAGTTTTTTTCAGTATTCCGGTGAGTACTGTATACAGCCCCTCCTTTAAACAGATTATAATGGTTTCTCTTTTCCAATGGAAGGACATATCATGCTGGAGGCATAAGAGAGCACAAACTGTTGTCATGATTTGATATTTTTAAAAAAAAAGTATTTTAGGAGTCGGAGAAAAGTGTCCCGCTGAAAGGGTATAATTACCTATTGTATGTGAGTGGAATGCAGTCCTAACTTGTGCTATCACCACAGGACAAACGGGCCATCCAGAATAACACATGGAAGGAGAAGCAGGATACAGTGGCACACGGTTAAACATTTACTGGAGACATTATTCTTAGAGCTCCAGTGTTACGCCTCAAGCATCAGTAATGCACTCAGTTCATGTGCTCCTCTGAGGAGAAATGTGTGAGAGAGAGTGTACCGCACCCGTAGGCTGCTGCTTGCACGCAGCATAGTAATGTGAGTGGAACCTATTCACCCATCAATGCTACACTCTACAAAATGCTGGGTTAAAAACAACCCCACTTGGGTTATTTCACTAACCATGTCACACCCCGATCTGTTTCACCTGTCTTTGTGCTTGTCTCCACTCCCCTTCAGGTGTCGACTATCTTCCCCCATTATCCCCTGTGTATTTATACCTGTGTTCTCTGTTTGTCTGTTGCCAGTTCGTTTTGCTCCGTGAAACCTACCAGCGTTTGTTCCCATGCTCCTGTTTGTTCTTGCTCCTGTTTTCTAGTCCTCCCGGTTTTGACCGTTCTGCCTGCCCTGAGCCTGTCGTTCTATACCTTGCCCCACCTTACTGGGTTACTGACCCCTGCCTGCCCTGACCCTGAGACTGCCTGCCGTTCTATACCTTGCCCCACCTTACTGGGTTACTGACCCCTGCCTGCCCTGACCCTGAGACTGCCTGCCGTTCTGGACCTATTGCACACTCTCTGGGTTACTGACCCCTGCCTGCCCTGACCCTGAGACTGCCTGTCGTTCTGGACCTATTGCACACTCTCTGGGTTACTGACCCCTGCCTGCCCTGACCCTGAGAGTGCCTGCTGTTCTGGACCTATTGCACACTCTCTGGGTTACTGACCCCTGCCTGCCCTGACCCTGAGACTGTCTGCCGTTCTGGACCTTTTGCAAGGTCTCTGGGTTACTGACCCCTGCCTGCCCTGACCCTGAGACTGCCTGCCGTTCTGGACCTTTTGCAAGGTCTCTGGGTTACTGACCCCTGCCTGTCTTTGAAATACACTTTTGTTTCTTCGACACTGTCTAAATCTGGGTCATACCTGAAACCTGATAAACCCAGCGATGGTTCTCTATAGCACAGAACACACGCTGAGTTATGTGAATCAAGTCAACGGATTGAGTAACTGGCATAACACAAACAAAAGGTTATTTTGAACCAGCAGTGGGTTGTTTTTTACGATATACATTTAAGCCCATTCAGAATGACATGTTTTTTACGATATACATTTAAGCCCATTCAGAATGACATGTTTGATATACATTTAAGCCCATTCAGAATGACATGTTTTTTACGATATACATTTAAGCCCATTCAGAATGACATGTTTTTTACGATATACATTTAAGCCCATTCAGAATGACATGTTTTTTACAATATACATTTAAGCCCAATCAGAATTACATGTTTTTTACGATATACATTTAAGCCCATTGAGAATGACATGTTTTTTCCAGATGGAACACCTGATGTATACCTTTAAGTCTGTTCAATAGGAGATTACTTGGATTTACTTTAGTCAATCGTTAGTACTGGTGCGTATATGTTATTTTACCATCTAGTCCATTGTAATGATGCATGTAGCCTGTACAATGTGTGTCGATTCACTGATTTACCCAACACACAAAACAAAACATTTCAACCACGTACAGACAGACTGATAGGAGTAGATTATTTGTAGTATGTGCTCTATACATACTATTTGTATGATTAACAAGCTCCCACTGAGCACACCGTGTCATTTCAACGTGGATAATTGGGTAATATTTGGTTGAGACGTTGATCAATGAGATTATATAACCTCAAAAATGACAGCTAAAAGTTAGTTGAATTTCCAATGTGTTATCACTATTCTTTCAACCATTTAAAAGCAAAACAAAATTCCAATGAAAAAACACTGTCTGATTTCTGGTTTCGTTGTCACCCAAATGTCTATCACTGTGCTTTCCACCATTTAAAACCACAGCGTAGTTCAAATGGGAACACAATGTCAGATATTGTGTTTATTTACACAACAGATGAATATGTTATGTGCTTCATCTAATAGTGGAATCAAATGACCTGGATTGCGGTTGAGATTTACATTAAAAGTGGTTTATTACAGCAATTGTAAAGATCTCTACACGCTTTATATGATTACGTAAAAAGAAAAATAGACCTATAGATACAGTAACCTCAAAACGTGGCCATTAATGTGTTCCTCATGTTAAGGTTGAATGTTACATTAGTCTGTAAAATAGCCTTAACTTTAGGCTATTTACTGTATTACAAAAGTGATGCATAATTGACAATGCAACTAAATATCAACATTGAATTAAAAGGAGATGAATGTGCTGCTTGAATAGTTCCATCTGAGCCACTGGCCCAATCTCCTTATTTAGTGTTTATGTTTGGTACAATATCAACATTGAATTAAAAGGAGATGAATGTGCTGCTTGAATAGTTCCATCTGAACCACTGGCCCAATCTCCTTCTTTAGTGTTTATGTTCGGTTGAGTTGGAGACGTGATTCCAACACATCAGTTCTTATCTTGTCGACAAGTTAATAGGATATTTATTGTATTTAAAAAGTGACGTTGAATTGAATGAATAATTGATATGTTGGATTCACATCTCCATCTCAACCAAAACATAAGAGTTAAAGAATTGAGCCAGTGACTCAGATGGACCTATCCAAGCAGCAGATACATATCCTTTATGTATCTGATATACTTTCATTATTATTGATTTATTTATTTCACCTTTATTTTAACTAGGCAAGTCAGTAAAGAACAAATTCTTATTTTCTATTCAAGCAGCACATTCATCTCCTTTTAATGGGAGTGGGTTAACTGCCTGTTCAGTCAGCTCAGGGGTTTGAACTTGCAACCTTCCGGTTACTAGTCCAACGCTCTAACCACTAGACTACCCTGCTGACCCTCCACTCTAACCACTAGACTACCCTGCTGACCCTCCACTCTAACCACTAGGCTACCCTGCCGCCCCTCCACTCTAACCACTAGGCTACCCTGCTGCCCCTCCACTCTAACCACTAGACTACCCTGCCGCCCCTCCACTCTAACCACTAGGCTACCCTGCTGACCCTCCACTCTAACCACTAGACTACCCTGCTGACCCTCCACTCTAACCACTAGACGACCCTGCTGCCCCTCCACTCTAACCACTGACCCTGTTGCCCCTCCACTCTAACCACTAGAACCCTGCCGCCCCTCCACTCTAACCACTAGACTACCCTGCCGCCCCTCCACTCTAACCACTAGACGACCCTGCCGCCCCTGCACTCTAACCACTAGACTACCCTGCCGACCCTCCACTCTAACCACTAGAACCCTGCCGCCCTCCACTCTAACCACTAGACGACCCTGCCGCCCCTCCACTCTAACCACTAGACTACCCTGCTGACCCTCCACTCTAACCACTAGACGACCCTGCTGACCCTCCACTCTAACCACTAGACTACCCTGCTGACCCTCCACTCTAACCACTAGACTACCCTGCTGACCCTCCACTCTAACCACTAGACTACCCTGCCGCCCCTCCACTCTAACCACTAGACTACCCTGCTGCCCCTCCACTCTAACCACTAGACTACCCTGCCGACCCTCCACTCTAACCACTAGACTACCCTGCTGACCCTCCACTCTAACCACTAGACTACCCTGCTGACCCTCCACTCTAACCACTAGACTACCCTGCTGACCCTCCACTCTAACCACTAGACTACCCTGCTGCCCCTCCACTCTAACCACTAGACGACCCTGCCGCCCCTCCACTCTAACCACTAGACTACCCTGCCGCCCCTCCACTCTAACCACTAGACTACCCTGCCGCCCCTCCACTCTAACCACTAGACTACCCTGCCGACCCTCCACTCTAACCACTAGACGACCCTGCCGCCCCTCCACTCTAACCACTAGACGACCCTGCCGCCCCTCCACTCTAACCACTAGACTACCCTGCTGACCCTCCACTCTAACTAACCACTAGACTACCCTGCCGCCCCTCCACTCTAACCACTAGACTACCCTGCTGACCCTCCACTCTAACCACTAGACTACCCTGCTGACCCTCCACTCTAACCACTAGACTACCCTGCTGACCCTCCACTCTAACCACTAGACTACCCTGCTGACCCTCCACTCTAACCACTAGACTACCCTGCTGACCCTCCACTCTAACCACTAGACTACCCTGCGCCCCTCCACTCTAACCACTAGACTACCCTGCCGACCCTCCACTCTAACCACTAGACTACCCTGCCGCCCCTCCACTCTAACCACTAGACTACCCTGCCGACCCTCCACTCTAACCACTAGACTACCCTGCTGCCCCTCCACTCTAACCACTAGACTACCCTGCCGCCCCTCCACTCTAACCACTGACCCTCCCCTCCACTCTAACCACTAGACTACCCTGCCGACCCTCCACTCTAACCACTAGACTACCCTGCTGACCCTCCACTCTAACCACTAGACTACCCTGCCGCCCCTCCACTCTAACCACTAGACTACCCTGCCCCTCCACTCTAACCACTAGACTACCCTGCTGACCCTCCACCTAACCACTAGACTACCCTGCTGACCCTCCACTCTAACCACTAGACGACCCTGCTGACCCTCCACTCTAACCACTAGACGACCCTGCTGACCCTCCACTCTAACCACTAGACTACCCTGCCACCCTCCACTCTAACCACTAGACTACCCTGCTGACCCTCCACTCTAACCACTAGACTACCCTGCTGACCCTCCACTCTAACCACTAGACGACCCTGCTGACCCTCCACTCTAACCACTAGACGACCCTGCCACCTCTACACTCTAACCACTAGACGACCCTGCTGACCCTCCACTCTAACCACTAGACGACCCTGCTGACCCTCCACTCTAACCACTAGACTACCCTGCTGACCCTCCACTCTAACCACTAGACGACCCTGCTGACCCTCCACTCTAACCACTAGACGACCCTGCTGACCCTCCACTCTAACCACTAGACTACCCTGCTGACCCTCCACTCTAACCACTAGACTACCCTGCTGACCCTCCACTCTAACCACTAGACTACCCTGCTGACCCTCCACTCTAACCACTAGACGGCCCTGCCACCCTCCACTCTAACCACTAGACTACCCTGCTGACCCTCCACTCTAACCACTAGACTACCCTGCCGCCCCTCCACTCTAACCACTAGACTACCCTGCTGCCCCTCCACTCTAACCACTAGACGACCCTGCTGACCCTCCACTCTAACCACTAGACGACCCTGCCACCCTCCACTCTAACCACTAGACTACCCTGCTGACCCCCTCCACTCTAACCACTAGACTACCCTGCTGACCCTCCACTCTAACCACTAGACTACCCTGCTGACCCTCCACTCTAACCACTAGACTACCCTGCTGACCCTCCACTCTAACCACTAGACGACCCTGCTGACCCTCCACTCTAACCACTACCCTGCTGACCCTCCACTCTAACCACTAGACTACCCTGCTGACCCTCCACTCTAACCACTAGACTACCCTGCTGACCCTCCACTCTAACCACTAGACTACCCCTGACCCTCCACTCTAACCACTAGACGACCCTGCTGACCCTCCACTCTAACCACTAGACTAGCCCCTCCACTCTAACCACTAGACTACCCTGCTGACCCTCCACTCTAACCACTAGACGACCCTGCTGACCCTCCACTCTAACCACTAGACTACCCTGCCGCCCCTCCACTCTAACCACTAGACTACCCTGCTGACCCTCCACTCTAACCACTAGACGACCCTGCTGACCCTCCACTCTAACCACTAGACGACCCTGCTGCCCCTCCACTCTAACCACTAGACGACCCTGCCGACCCTCCACTCTAACCACTAGACTACCCTGCTGACCCTCCACTCTAACCACTAGACTACCCTGCTGACCCTCCACTCTAACCACTAGACTACCCTGCTGACCCTCCACTCTAACCACTAGACTACCCTGCTGACCCTCCACTCTAACCACTAGACTACCCTGCTGCCCCTCCACTCTAACCACTAGACTACCCTGCTGACCCTCCACTCTAACCACTAGACTACCCTGCTGACCCTCCACTCTAACCACTAGACTACCCTGCTGACCCTCCACTCTAACCACTAGACGACCCTGCTGACCCTCCACTCTAACCACTGACCCTGCTGACCCTCCACTCCTGACCCTGCCACCTCCACTCTAACCACTAGACTACCCTGCCTGACCCTCCACTCTAACCACTAGACTACCCTGCTGACCCTCCACTCTAACCACTACCCTGCTGACTAACCACTGACCCTGCCACCTCTACACTCTAACCACTAGACGACCCTGCTGACCCTCCACTCTAACCACTAGACGACCCTGCTGACCCTCCACTCTAACCACTAGACTACCCTGCTGACCCTCCACTCTAACCACTAGACTACCCTGCTGACCCTCCACTCTAACCACTAGACGACCCTGCTGACCCTCCACTCTAACCACTAGACGACCCTGCTGACCCTCCACTCTAACCACTAGACTACCCTGCTGACCCTCCACTCTAACCACTAGACTACCCTGCTGACCCTCCACTCTAACCACTAGACGGCCCTGCCACCTCTACACTCTAACCACTAGACGACCCTGCTGACCCTCCACTCTAACCACTAGACGACCCTGCTGACCCTCCACTCTAACCACTAGACTACCCTGCCGCCCCTCCACTCTAACCACTAGACTACCCTGCTGACCCTCCACTCTAACCACTAGACTTGACCCTGCTGACCCTCCACTCTAACCACTAGACTACCCTGCCGCCCCTCCACTCTAACCACTAGACGACCCTGCTGACCCTCCACTCTAACCACTAGACGACCCTGCTGACCCTCCACTCTAACCACTAGACTACCCTGCTGACCCTCCACTCTAACCACTAGACGACCCTGCTGACCCTCCACTCTAACCACTAGACGACCCTGCTGACCCTCCACTCTAACCACTACGACCCTGCTGACCCTCCACTCTAACCACTAGACTACCCTGCTGACCCTCCACTCTAACCACTAGACTACCCTGCTGACCCTCCACTCTAACCACTAGACGACCCTGCTGACCCTCCACTCTAACCACTAGACTACCCTGCCGCCCCTCCACTCTAACCACTAGACTACCCTGCTGACCCTCCACTCTAACCACTAGACGACCCTGCTGACCCTCCACTCTAACCACTAGACTACCCTGCCGCCCCTCCACTCTAACCACTAGACGACCCTGCTGACCCTCCACTCTAACCACTAGACTACCCTGCTGACCCTCCACTCTAACCACTAGACGACCCTGCTGACCCTCCACTCTAACCACTAGACGACCCTGCTGCCCCTCCACTCTAACCACTAGACGACCCTGCTGACCCTCCACTCTAACCACTAGACGACCCTGCCGCCCCTCCACTCTAACCACTAGATGACCCTGCTGACCCTCCACTCTAACCACTAGACTACCCTGCCACCTCTACACTCTAACCACTAGACGACCCTGCTGACCCTCCACTCTAACCACTAGACGACCCTGCTGACCCTCCACTCTAACCACTAGACTACCCTGCTGACCCTCCACTCTAACCACTAGACTACCCTGCCGCCCCTCCACTCTAACCACTAGACGACCCTGCCGCCCCTCCACTCTAACCACTAGACTACCCTGCTGACCCTCCACTCTAACCACTAGACGACCCTGCTGACCCTCCACTCTAACCACTAGACTACCCTGCCGCCCCTCCACTCTAACCACTAGACTACCCTGCTGACCCTCCACTCTAACCACTAGACTACCCTGCCGCCCCTCCACTCTAACCACTAGACTACCCTGCTGACCCTCCACTCTAACCACTAGACGACCCTGCCGCCCCTCCACTCTAACCACTAGACTACCCTGCTGGCCCAATTGTTGAAGACAGGACTAAATCAAATCAAACATTAAATTAACTTAGAATAAAGTTTGATTTAGTCCTATTGTTTAACTCAGATTTTTGGTTGAGATGAAGACGTGAATCCAACATATCAATTATTCATTTGTAGACAAACTGGAATTAAAGCCAGACTAAGTCACTGGCACAGATGGAACTATCCAAGCAGAAGACGCATCTCCTTCAAATGCATTGACAACCAAACACAATTCAATATCCCTTAATACCAGTACATTTTAAATCAATCAGAGCTTGAAATGCAAGGCCTATTGTTTTGTCTATTTAATTAGTTGAATTCTGGGGTGAGTTGAAACAGTACCTGTTGATGACTTTGTAAATGCTATATAGATATATATATATTTTACCTTTATTTAACTAAGCAAGTCAGTTAACAAATTCTTATTTTCAATGATGGCCTAGGAACAGTGGGTTAACTGCCTGTTCAGGCGCAGAACGAAAGATTTGTACCTTGTCAGCTCGGGGATTTGAACTTGCAACCTTTCGGTTACTAGTCCAATGCTCTAATGCTCTAACCAATGCTAACCAATGCTCTAACCACCAGGCTACCCTGCCACCCCTATATAGGCTGAAATACCATCATTGATAATGTATGCGTGATAAAGTATGGTTCATTTCAATTTGCTTTGTTAAACCAACCCTTTGGAATGACTTCGGTAGCAACAGAGAATCTATTTGTTTTTTTAAGTGGAGATCTCTCAACAATCATTTTCACAATAGCACACTGGGCCAGGTTTGGTTAAAACCCGGGATAGGAGACCGAAGGGAAGCTATACATATTTTTATACAAGGTTTGTCTATGTTGAAATTTGGTTACCATGATGACACAATCCTGCGGCTAAAGTTTCATCCTCAAACAGTTAATTACTTTTTTCAAATCCAACATATTTTCCACATAGGTACCACGGCACAATTTTGACAAATTACGTTGAAACAACGTTGACTCAACCAGTTTGTGCCCAGTGGGCTGCTCTCTGCCAGGACTCAGTAATAGAGAGGAAGTGAGCAGAAATCAGTGCAGAAGTTATTCATGGCATTACATAAGACCTGCTGTCAATCAAGTGTAGAGGTGCATGGAGGCAAAGAGTGAGCCCAATTACAGGAAGCAACCTGACAGCACAGAGAAATAACCAGAGAAACAGTTGGACGAAGGGGACACATTTCTTTGCTCTCCATCACGGTAAAGCTACACTCAAAGTTGTATGGCTAGTTAGTAAACAGCGACCTTTCTACTCTGAAACATGCTCAAATCAATCCCCCCCAGTAAGTGGCTTCATCTGATGGTCACACTGAGTGAGAGAAACTGATTGTTATTCAGCTAAACGTAACACAAAATGTGCCCCTGCAACCTGCTCTGGGTATTTCAGATGCTGCAGAGAGAAACTGAAGCGGATTATAACAACAGGGGAATGGAAGAGTGAGTTAACTACACTTACCACCTTCATGTGATAAAACTCATAACAGCAGAGGAATGGAAGAGTGAGTTAACTACACTTACCACCTTCATGTGATAAAACTCATAACAGCAGGGGAATGGAAGAGTGAGTTAACTACACTTACCACCTTCATGTGATAAAACTCATAACAGCAGGGGAATGGAAGAGTGAGTTAACTACACTTACCACCTTCATGTGATAAAACTCATAACAGCAGGGGAATGGAAGAGTGAGTTAACTACACTTACCACCTTCAGTGATAACATAACACACTTACCACCTTCATGTGATAAAACTCATAACAGCAGAGGAATGGAAGAGTGAGTTAACTACACTTAACACCTTCATGTGATAAAACTCATAACAGCAGAGGAATGGAAGAGTGAGTTAACTACACTTACCACCTTCATGTGATACAACTCATAACAGCAGGGGAATGGAAGAGTGAGTTAACTACACTTACCACCTTCATGTGATAAAACTTATAACAGCAGAGGAATGGAAGAGTGAGTTAACTACACTTACCACCTTCATGTGATAAAACTCATAACAGCAGGGGAATGGAAGAGTGAGTTAACTACACTTAACACCTTCATGTGATAAAACTCATAACAGCAGAGGAATGGAAGAGTGAGTTAACTACACTTACCACCTTCATGTGATAAAACTCATAACAGCAGGGGAATGGAAGAGTGAGTTAACTACACTTACCACCTTCATGTGATACAACTCATAACAGCAGGGGAATGGAAGAGTGAGTTAACTACACTTAACACCTTCATGTGATAAAACTCATAACAGCAGGGGAATGGAAGAGTGAGTTAACTACACTTACCACCTTCATGTGATAAAACTCATAACAGCAGGGGAATGGAAGAGTGAGTTAACTACACTTACCACCTTCATGTGATACAACTCATAACAGCAGGGGAATGGAAGAGTGAGTTAACTACACTTAACACCTTCATGTGATAAAACTCATAACAGCAGGGGAATGGAAGAGTGAGTTAACTACACTTACCACCTTCATGTGATAAAACTCATAACAGCAGGGGAATGGAAGAGTGAGTTAACTACACTTACCACCTTCATGTGATAAAACTCATAACAGCAGGGGAATGGAAGAGTGAGTTAACTACACTTAACACCTTCATGTGATACAACTCATAACAGCAGAGGAATGGAAGAGTGAGTTAACTACACTTACCACCTTCATGTGATAAAACTCATAACAGCAGGGGAATGGAAGAGTGAGTTAACTACACTTACCACGGTCATGTGATAAAACTCATGGTCCACTGCCTTGGTATCCATCTACTGTGATTGGGCCAAGCTGAGAGAGATACATAAACCCATTTTATTTTAACCAAAAGCAAAGTTGACAGTTGTAATCATTGGAGCAATAGTTTGTATGTTAACTTTAGAGCTGATGTGTGCTCAGCATTCTGGCACAAAATGGTTTCCGTGCATCACCCAAGTGGGTGCTACACATTGGTGGTTGGAAGAAGTGAGTTTCTCCCCCTGACTATGTAAAGCGATTTGAACACCTACAGTAGATGGAAAAGCACTATATAAATCCAATCAGTTATTATATTTAACCGTTAGACCAGCTGCCCTGACCAGGAAAAACTCCAGACCCCAGTTGTCTTTGTTACAGTACTCATATGCACAAGGGTTCACAGAGCTGCTCTCAGTAAATCAACACATACGTCTCGTCTCGCTCAATTTGGGGATCGGTCTGTATGTATGTAAATCCTCTTACTCATTGTCGTCATTTAGATGGGACCCATCGATTGGAAAGCTGTGGTTGACATACTCCCAATTACCGTGATTGAGAGAGGAATCACCCAGGCTTGAGGGTTGATTACACTAGAGTTGTTTTAAAGGGAAGCTCACTATATCCACATCACTAATCAATGCCAGTGGCTTCTTCAACATGCTCTCACAATCAATATGACCGGAGCTCAGCCTCCAAACGTAAGTGATGAAACCAGCGAACAACAATCCTATTGGAGGCAGTCAGCTAAGTAACGTTGGGACAATTTAAGGACAGTAGGCATCATCAGCTGACACTGACTTCTATGTACTTGTACTACAGATCCTACAGTAGGTCAGTTAGAAGACAAGAGATCCTAGGTCAGTTAGAAGACAAGAGATCCTAGGTCAGTTAGAAGACCACAGATCCTTAGAAGACAACAGTTAGGCCAGTTAGAAGACAACAGATCCTAGGTCAGTTAGAAGAAACAGATCCAGAAGACAACCTAGGTCAGTTAGAAGACAACAGATCCTAGGTCAGTTAGAAGACAACAGATCCTAGGTCAGTTAGAAGACAACAGATCCTATCAGTTAAAGACAACAGATCCTAGGTCAGTTAGAAGACAACAGATCCTAGGTCAGTTAGAAGACAGCAGATCCTAGGTCAGTTAGAAGACAACAGATCCTAGGTCAGTTAGAAGACAGCAGATCCTAGGTCAGTTAGAAGACAACAGATCCTAGGTCAGATCCTAGGTCAGTTGGAAGACAACAGATCCTAGGTCAGTTAGAAGACAGATCCAGAGTTAGAAAACAACAGATCCTAGGTCAGTTAGAAGACAGCAGATCCTAGGTCAGTTAGAAGACAACAGATCCTAGGTCAGTTAGAAGACAACAGATCCAGTTAGAAGACAACAGATCCTAGGTCAGTTAAGACAACAGATCCTAGGTCAGTTAGAAGACAACAGATCCTAGGTCAGTTAGAAGACAACAGATCCTAGGTCAGTTAGAAGACAACAGATCCTAGGTCAGTTAGAAGACAACAGATCCTAGGTCAGTTAGAAGACAACAGATCCTAGGTCAGTTAGAAGACAGCAGATCCTAGGTCAGTTAGAAGACAACAGATCCTAGGTCAGTTAGAAGACAACAGATCCTTGGTCAGTTGGAAGACAACAGATCCTAGGTCAGTTAGAAGACAGATCCAGATCCTAGGTCAGTTAGAAAACAACAGATCCTAGGTCAGTTAGAAGACAGCAGATCCTAGGTCAGTTAGAAGACAACAGAGGTCCAGATCCTAGGTCAGTTAGAAGACAACAGATCCTAGGTCAGTTAGAAGACAACAGATCCTTGAAGACAACAGATTCTAGGTCAGTTAGAAGACAGCAGAAGACAACAGAGGTCCAGACAACAGGTCAGTTAGAAGACAACAGATCCTAGGTCAGTTAGAAAACAACAGATCCTAGGTCAGTTAGAAGACAACAGATCCTAGGTCAGTTAGAAGACAACAGATCCTAGGTCAGTTAGAAAACAACAGATCCTAGGTCAGTTCAGATCCTAGGTCAGAAGACAACAGATCCAGGAGTTCAGATCCTAGGTCAGTTAGAAGACAACAGATCCTAGGTCAGTTAGAAGACAACAGATCCTAGGTCAGTTAGAAGACAGCAGATCCTAGGTCAGTTAGAAGACAACAGATCTAGGTCTAGCAGGTCAGTTAGAAGACAGCAGAGAAGACAACAGATCCTAGGTCAGTTAGAAGATCCTAGGTCAGTTAGAAGAACAGAAAGTTAGAAGACAACAGATCCTAGGTCAGTTAGAAAACAACAGAGGTCAGTTAGAAGACAACAGTTAGAAGACAACAGATCCTAGGTCAGTTAGAAGGCAGCAGATCCAGTTAGAAACAGATCCTAGGTCAGTTAGAAGACAGCAGATCCTAGGTCAGTTAGAAGACAACAGATCCTAGGTCAGTTAGAAGACAACAGATCCTAGGTCAGTTAGAAGACAACAGATCCTAGGTCAGTTAGAAGACAACAGATCCTAGGTCAGTTAGAAAACAACAGATCCTAGGTCAGTTAGAAGACAACAGATCCTAGGTCAGTTAGAAGACAGCAGATCCTAGGTCAGTTAGAAACAGATCCTAGGTCAGTTAGAAGACAGCAGATCCTAGGTCAGTTCAGATTAGTTAGAAACAACAGATCCTAGGTCAGTTAGAAGACAACAGATCCTAGGTCAGTTAGAAGACAACAGATCCTAGGTCAGTTAGAAAACAACAGATCCTAGGTCAGTTAGAAAACAACAGATCCTAGGTTAGTTAGAAGACAATAAAGGACTAATAGGCTTAAAGATTTGAAAGGTGCAACAATGTCAAAGGGTAATAAATCACCAAATACAAATCAAATATCTCCTTTAAACATAAGCTTAGTCAAACATTCAACATTAAAAATGCAATTTTTATAATCATCATAGTCAGTGTATTAATCAATACATATCTGACTAAAACATAACATGACCAGGAGGCTGCTGGTCTGCAGACATACGTGTCTCATTTCATTTTGTTGAAAAACTCTATTGATAGGAAATGACAGCGAACAACCAGAAAACCTGGTCAGTCGAGGTAAACACTGTGATAAGAAAGAGATACCTGCTTAGCTAAGCCCAAAAGATATATTTTTCTCTTGAGATTTTTCAGGCACCTTTTCCGTTCCCCTGTTCACATGACCTGAGTACAGGTCCAGATCTGATCACCGGAGCCCAAAATTGAAAAGTGCATCACAGCCCTGTGAACAGGGGAACGGAAAAGCTTATTTTATGGGCGAGCAACAGAGGGCTTCAGGATTTCCCAATGACTGCACACTGAGACAGAGAGAGACAGATAGACACAGAGAGAGACAGAGAGAGACAGATAGAGACAGAGAGAGAGACAGATAGAGCTGTAGGACTTCCCACTGACTGAGACAGAGACAGAGACAGACAGAGAGGACTTCCCAGACTGCAGACAGAGACAGAGAGAGACAGAGAAAGACAGATAGAGACAGAGAGAGACAGAGAGAGACAGAGAGACAGAGAGAGACAGATAGAGACAGAGAGAGACAGAGAGAGACAGATAGAGCTGTAGGACTTCCCACCAACTGCACACTGAGACAGATAGAGACAGAGAGAGACAGACCATGTATTCACCCTGCACACCCTAATTGACAACCAAACAAACCAAAACAAAGGCAAAGTCTTCTCATGCTTTGTTGATTTCAAAAAGCCTTCGACTCAATTTGGCATGAGGGTCTGCTATACAAACTGATGGAAAGTGGTGTTGGGAGTAAAACATACGACATTATAAAATCCATGTACACAAACAACAAGTGTGCTGTTAAAATTGGCAAAAAACACACACATTTCTTCACACAGGGTCACACTAGACAGGGATGCAGCTTAAGCCCCACCTCTTCAACATATATATCAACGACAGCGCGGGCACTAGAAAAGTCTGCAGCACCCGGCCTCCCCTGCTAGAATCCGAAGTCAAAATTGATCTGGTGCTTCTGTCACCAACCCTACAAGCACCTAGATCTTATCAAAGATTCTGTCAGACCTGGGCCCTGACAGTAAATCAGTAAGACCAAAATAATGGTGTTCCAAAAAGGTCCAGTCACCAGGACCACAAATACAAATTCCATCTAGACACTGTTGCCCTAGAGCACACAAAAACTATACATACCTTGGCCTAAACATCAGCGCCACAGGTCCACAAAGCTGTGAACGATCTGAGAGACAAGGCAAGAAGGGCATTCTATGCCATAGGAACATAAATTTCAACATACCAATTAGGATTTGGCTAAAAATACTTGAATCAGTCATAGAGCCCATTGCCCTTTATGTGTGATTTCACCAACCAAGAAAATGGGACAAACACCAAATTGAGACTCTGACAGAATTCAAAAATATCCTGGTACATAGGTCTGCGATACCCACTAATTATCAAAACAGAAAATGATGGAAAGCCATCACCTACAGAGAGATGTGTCCCTAAGCAAGCTGTCCTGGGGCACTGTTCACAAACACAAACAACAGAGCCCCAGGACAACAGCACACCCAACCAAATCATGAGAAAACAAAAAGATAAATCCATTGAATTAACAAAAAACAGAGCAAACTAGAATGCAAGTACACAGCGGCAGAATACCTGACCACTGTGACTGACCCAAAATTAAAGCTTTGACTTGTACAGACTCAGTGAAAGCCTTGCTATTGAGAAACGCCGTAGGCAGACATTTCTATGTGCTCACTGCCCACAAAATGAGGTGGGGCACTTCCTAACCTCCTGCCCAATGTATGACCATATTAGAGAGACATATTTCCCTCAGATTACACAGGGATGAAAACAAATCCAATTTTGAAAAACTCCCATATCTACTGGGTGAAATTCCACAGTGTGCCATCACCCAAGATTTGTGACCTTCGAGAAAAGGGCAGCCAGTGAAGAACAAACACCATTGTAAATACAACCCATATTTATGCTTATTTATTTTATCTTGTGTCCTTTAACCATTTGTACATTGTTAAAACACTGTATATATATATATAATATGACATTTGTAATGTCTTTATTGTTTTGAAACTTCTGTATGTGTAATGTTTACTGTTCATTTTTGTTGTTTTTCACTTTATATATTCACTTTGTATGTTGTCGGCCTCACTTGCTGGCAATGTTAACACATGTTTCCCATGCCAATAAAGCCCTTGAATTGAATTGAATTGAAATTGACAGATAGAGCTGTAGGACAAAGCACTGCACACTGAGACAGATAGAGACAGTAATGATGCACCAAAGCAGCATATCCTAGTTGAAATAGTGTGTGTGTGTGTGTGTGTGTGTGTGTGTGTGTGTGTGTGTGTGTGTGTGTGTGTGTGTGTGTGTGTGTGTGTGTGTGTGTGTGTGTTGTATAGCTCAGATGTCCTCTCACGGGACATACACTCAAGCTAAGATGGGATCTCAGAAGCTGTGTAGTTTTCCACAGGCACCTGTAATGGCCTGCCAAGGGACAGACAAGAGGCTGAGGGCTTTTATTTTGGTCCCCTGCCATGGAGAAAACAGACTTCAGATGTGATGCTAAAGTCCTCTTTCTGTCTCTCACTCCCTCTCTCTCTCTTTCTGTCTCTCACTCCCCCTCTCTCTCTTTCTGTCTCTCACTCCCTCTCTCTGTCTGTCTCTCACTCCCAATCTCTCTTTCTGTCTCTCACTCCCCCTCCTCTCTGTCTCTCAATCTCTCTCTCCTCCTCCCTCTCTCTCTCTGTCTCTCACTCACTCCCCCTCTCTCTCTTTCTGTCTCTCACTCCCCTCTCTCTCTCTGTCTCTCACTCTCCTCTCTCTCTCTTTCTTTCTGTCTCTCACTCCCCCTCTCTCTCTCTCAATCTCTCACTCCTCTCTCTTTCTGTCTCTCTCTCTTTCTGTCTCTCACTCCCCTCTCTCTCTTTCTGTCTCTCACTCCCCCTCTCTCTCTTTCTGTCTCTCACTCCCCCTCTCTCTCTTTCTGTCTCTCACTCATTCCCCCTCTCTCTCTTTCTGTCTCTCACTCCACCGCTTTCTCTTTCTGTCTCTCACTCCCCCTCTCCTCATTCTGTCTCTCACTCCTCCTCTCTCTCTTTCTGTCTCTCACTCCCCCTTTCTCTCTTTCTGTCTCTCACTCCCCCTTTCTCTCTTTCTGTCTCTCACTCCCCCTCTCTTTCTTTCCGCACTACATATTTATCTAAGAATGTGAAACTGAATTCTGCAGTGAAGATTTACATTCCAACTGAGTCTCCCTGTCCCAACTGTATCTCACTCTCTTTAAAGCAACATCTCTAAATCTATCAATCTCTTTCAGTCTCTCACTACCAGTCTTCAGTATGTCTACATGGTTATAGACAGTATGACAGCATGACCAGCCGTTTGGCTGTGTTTTAAACTGTAAGACATGGAATGGCTGATGCATCAAATGAAGTGCTGGTCTTGAGCCGCCACGCCTCGTTTCCCCTATTCTCCTGACCACATTCATTCTAATTACGCCCAGGCCTTCTCCACCTCCCTTCTAGGAGAGGTGTCTGTGTCAGAGACTCTGTCAGAGCTGCCTCCCCAGGATGAAGTAGGGGGAGACCCAGCATTCATTCTAATTACGCCCAGGCCTTCTCCACCTCCCTTCTAGGAGAGGTGTCTGTGTCAGAGACTCTGTCAGAGCTGCCTCCCCAGCATGAAGTAGGGGGAGACCCAGCATTCATTCTAATTACGCCCAGGCCTTCTCCACCTCCCTTCTAGGAGAGGTGTCTGTGTCAGAGATTCTGTCAGAGCTGCCTCCCCAGGATGAAGTAGGGGGAGACCCAGCATTCTTCACTGTCAGAGAGAAGCTTCACACATCTGGAGACAGATGTATCAAGCTGCTATGGCCTTCAGTGGTGTATATGCATACAAACACCAACCCACACCTACACATCAACATCATTCATGCTCATATAGCTTGAACACACACCTTTAAGGAATACATTGTAAGATGACCCTTTCAGTACCTGTCTTATCTTACTCATACTGTACAACAACGGCCATTCATTGCTGGTGCTTAAGCTCTTAGATTTGAATAATCTTCAGGCTATACAGAGTTAAAATGGAGATTAGCCCAGTCCATTACTACCACTGACGTTACAGAGTTAAAATGGAGACTAGCCCAGTCCATTACTACCACTGACGTTACAGAGTTAAAATGGAGACTAGCCAAGTCCATTACTACCACTGACGTTACAGAGTTAAAATGGAGACCAGCCCAGTCCATTAGTACCTCTGATGTTAGAGAGTTAAAATGGAGACCAGCCCAGTCCATTAGTACCTCTGATGTTACAGAGTTAAAATGGAGACCAGCCAAGTCCATTACTACCTTTGACGTTACAGAGTTCAAATGGAGACCAGCCAAGTCCATTACTACCTCTGAAGGTTCAAAGTTCAAATGGAGACCAGCCCAGTCCATTACTACCTCTGAAGGTTCAGAGTTCAAATGGAGACCAGCCCAGTCCATTACTACCTCTGAAGGTTCAGAGTTCCAATGGAGACCAGCCCAGTCCATTACTACCACTGAAGGTTCAGAGTTCAAATGGAGACCAGCCCAGTCCATTACTACCTCTGACGTTACAGAGTTCAAATGGAGACCAGCCCAGTCCATTACTACCACTGAAGGTTCAGAGTTCAAATGGAGACCAGCCCAGTCCATTACTACCACTGAAGGTTCAGAGTTCAAATGGAGACCAGCCCAGTCCATTACTACCTCTGACGTTACAGAGTTCAAATGGAGACCAGCCCAGTCCATTACTGGGTTCGAAGATGTGTGAAGGCCTTGGTCACATAAGATGCTGTCTGGGTTTAAGATTTAATTGAATTTTCAGTGTTTGTTACTGTGCTACTTCTTCAGTATGAAAGGGTATCTTTGTTACATTGTTGGTAACACATTTTTCAAGGTCTTACTTTGCCGCAAATAGTTTTATAAACTCACTACCTCCAAAGTAAATGTAAAGCTCTGATGTTTTCTAAGTTTGGCCTGTCAGTTTCTGGTATAGCATGTGAGTCCACTCCTAGACTGTCTTCATCAGGAATATCCTGAGCATTCTGTTCTAAAATGGCCACCGTGCATCACTCCTGATGGAATCATTTGTATATACTGGCCTTGGTCACAGAAACAAGTCAGGAAACACAAATAAAGTCCATCTACGATGGTACATTTCCACAAGGTATTTCAGATTTTAAAAATATATATTTATGAGATTATATGGAGATTGGTTTAAAATGCTCATCAAATCATCAAACTGGCGTCAGAAATGTTCCTTCTACTGGCTTGTAGTTCTTACAGAATTTCTGCTATTTTCTTTTTTTCATGGATGTTGTGGAATGATCAGAATTAGTTGGGTAACATAGATAAGATGTGTTATTTTCATGATACGCTTATGAGTTATTTCTCATAAGAATGTATTTTGTTGTACTCTAGTGGTGGCCATTGGCAGTTATCTGTTCTATGTCAGGACTAAGTTGCATGGGCCACAGAGAGGGGAGAGGTCAAGGGGTCATCATGTGTAAACATATCTTTTCGGTGTGGCAGTGACTCCCTACTTTTCTCATCGGGGAAAGGAGGGTGGCAGTGTCTGGAATCATTCTATGCTCCCTCTTTGTTGACCTATAGGGTCACTCTCCTCTCTGTGAGTTTGTCCTCTGATTGGTTGTATTTAGAATTGGTTCTATCTAAATGTCAATTTGATATATATCATAGGGTGGGGGTAATGTCTTGGTACCAGTTTGTACCAAGGACGAGATAAGAGCTTTGTTTAGGAGACCAAACTGAACGATAATTTATAGCCCACTCTGTCTGACTAGGGGATATTCTCTCTGAGGTTTTCTCTCTGTGTAAGTTCCTAAGATCTGTGTTTTGTCATGTCGTCTAGAAGGGGGTGGATCTTTGCTATAAAGGAACCCATTTGCCATTGTGTAAAGGACTCTCAACTTTTCATTAGAGATACTGAACTGTTGAAAGTCAAAATGCTATTGCAAAAGCTTAATTATTATTAAAGGTGAAGATTAAGCATAACTCTGACTCGTGTGATTTGCTCTCTCATCATTTGGTAATAAAGGAAATTTCCACGACATGGATGCCAACAGTATCAACCGTCTCAGTCTCCTGGTAAAATACACTCTGGATGAGAGTCTACAGCAACCCGCACAGCTCGCACATTCCACCGGGAACAGACTCTCAATAAGCTGTCCGTCTCAGTTACCGTCCAGAAGCCAAGTCGTCCTGAAAATCAACCTGTCAATCAAAAATCCCCAGGGGGGTTGGAGACGGCGGGAGAGGCTGCTGAATGGTAATGAGACATTTTCAAAACCACCACATTGAATTACCCACCAGGGTACATCAGAACTGTAGCAGAACAGGGCTATAGACAACAAGAGTCCTGTGTATGTAGCCAAGTTATCATTACTCATTGTGTATTTATTCCTTGTGTTATTATGTCTCTCTCTGTATTGTTGGGAAAGTGCATTTCACTGGTAATCTACAACATTTGATTTGATTTGATTTGAGAGCAGACAGTAAGGTTTAGCATAGCTCCATGCAGCCTCTTAGCCACCTGAACAGATGGAGCTGAACATCTCTCCCATTTCACAGATATTAAATTACTTGTATTTAAATAGAAGTACACTACAAACGTATGTGGACACCTGCTCGTCGAACATCTCATTCCAAAATCGTGGCCATTACAGTTTTTTTTTTACAATAGCTAACACCCTCTTGGCCAATCTGTAGTCACATTTTCAAAACTCTAAACACAATTAGCACAACATCTGTCTGTTGTGGACCTTACCATTAACACAATTCATGTTGTTTTCACAGAATATGCAGTCAATCAACACATTTCTACAATGATTTAAGGGGTAGTTGGACCAGGGAGAGGAGTAGTTGGACCAGGGAGAGGAGTAGTTTGACCAGGGAGAGGAGTAGTTTGACCAGGGAGAATAATAGTTTGACCAGGGAGAGGAGTAGTTTGACCAGGGAGAGGAGTAGTTTGACCAGGGAGAAGAAGAGTTGGACCAGGGAGAGGAGTAGCTGGACCAGGGAGAGGAGTGGTTTGACCAGGGAGAGGAGTAGTTTGACCAGGGAGAGGAGTAGTTTGACCAGGGAGAGGAGTAGTTGGACCAGGGAGAGGAGTAGTTTGACCAGGGAGAGGAGTAGTTGGACCAGGGAGAGGAGTAGTTGGACCAGGGAGAGGAGTAGCTGGACCAGAGAGAGGAGTAGTTTGACCAGGGAGAGGAGTAGTTGGACCAGGGAGAGGAGTAGCTGGACCAGGGAGAGGAGTAGTTTGACCAGGGAGAGGAGTAGTTGGACCAGGGAGAAGAAGAGTTGGACCAGGGAGAAGAAGAGTTGGACCAGGGAGTGGAGTAGTTTGACCAGGGAGAGGAGTAGTTTGACCAGGGAGAGGAGTAGTTGGACCAGGGAGAGGAGTAGTTGGACCAGGGAGAGGAGTAGTTGGACCAGGGAGAAGAAGAGTTGGACCAGGTAGAGGAGTAGATTGACCAGGGAGAGGAGTAGTTGGACCAGGGAGAGGAGTAGTTGGACCAGGGAGAGGAGTAGTTTGACCAGGGAGAGGAGTAGTTGGACCAGGGAGAGGAGTAGTTTGAACAGGGAGAGGAGTAGTTGGACCAGGGAGAGGAGTAGTTGGACCAGGGAGAGGAGTAGTTGGACCAGGGAGAGGAGTAGTTGGACCAGGGAGAAGAAGAGTTGGACCAGGGAGAGGAGTAGTTGGACCAGGGAGAGGGGTAGTTGGACCAGGGAGAGGAGTAGTTGGACCAGGGAGAGGAGTAGTTTGACCAGGGAGAGGAGTAGTTTGACCAGGGAGAATAATAGTTTGACCAGGGAGAGGAGTAGTTTGACCAGGGAGAAGAAGAGTTGGACCAGGGAGAGGAGTAGCTGGACCAGGGAGAGGAGTGGTTTGACCAGGGAGAGGAGTAGTTTGACCAGGGAGAGGAGTAGTTTGACCAGGGAGAGGAGTAGTTGGACCAGGGAGAGGAGTAGCTGGACCAGGGAGATGAGTAGTTGGACCAGGGAGAGGGGTAGTTTGACCAGGGAGAGGAGTAGTTGGACCAGGGAGAGTGTTGGATGTGTTGTTGAAACAAAGTCCATGTATGTTGGATGTGTTGTTGAACCAAAGGTCATGTATGCTCTAACAGCCTCCACTCTTCTGGGAAGGCTTTCCACTAGATGTTGAAACATTGCTGCTATAACAGCCTACACTCTTCTGGGAAGGCTTTCCACTAGATGTTGAAACATTGCTGCTATAACAGCCTCCACTCTTCTGGGAAGGCTTTCCACTAGATGTAACATTGCTGCTCTAACAGCCTCCACTCTTCTGGGAAGGCTTTCCACTAGATGTTGAAACACTGCTGCTATAACAGCCTCCACTCTTCTGGGAAGGCTTTCCAATAGGTGTTGAAACATTGCTGCTATAACAGCCTCCACTCTTCTGGGAAGGCTTTCCACTAGATGTTGAAACATTGCTGCTATAACAGCCTCCACTCTTCTGGGAAGGCTTTCCACTAGATGTTGAAACATTGCTGTGAGGACTTGCTTCCATTCAGCCTAAAGCACATTAGTGAAGTCGGGCACTGATGTTGGGCGATTAGGCCTGGCTCGCAATCGGCCGTTGGCCCCACGCATTCAGGCAGGTAGTGTTCTCCTGGAAAATCCGTGGTGAAGTGGGATTCATCACTCCAGAGAAGGTGTTTCCACTGCTTCAGAGTCCAATGGCGGAGAGCTTTATATCACTCTTGCCGACACTTGGCACTGAGCTCTTCAGTAAAGGCCATTCTACTGCCAATACTTGTCTATGGAGATTGCATGGCGGTGTGATCAATTGTATACACCTGTCATCAACATGTGTTGCTAAAATAGCCAGATCCACTCATTTGAAAGGGTGTCCACATACGTTTGTATATAAAGTGTCCTTGATGGGGAATGAAGATATTATCCATGCCTAAAGGTGGTAACATTACCTCAACGAGACGGTCTGTGACACTAGCGGTTTGCCTCTCAGTTGAATGCTGCTCAGCATAGTTGCTTGTACTTGGGCCTGCAAGTTAGTGTCAGCGCATAACCCCTGAGCCAATCAGAAAACAAGAGGTCCAAAATAGTCATAGTGGTAATCTTACAGTGTGATAGAAACTAGTGTTGTATATTGGTCCAAGCATCCCACTGGTATGTAGCAAGCATAACAAAGACACTATTGTCTGACCAAAGGGTTCCCTTTTCAAAGTGGCTTCTTGGAGGTGTGTGCTTTCATTGCGATGCTAATCACAGAACAGCAAATGCAGCAAAATCCATGTGAAGGGATCATGGTTTAATATTTCATTACCAACAGACTTACCCGAACCCATCAGAGAATCACGGCCCCCTTCAATAGAAATGATCCCGGCGATGAGACCTGCCTCAGATCAATGGTTTATTAATCTGAGCTAACACACATTGATTTCAGCTCAATCTGCCTGGAGGACTCAACACTGCAGCCAACACCTCTGCACCCCATGAGAAATGCATCAGCCATCCCTTTGGGTCCAACGCATCATTACCGTGTTTTTATACTCTTTCAATGTACTGTCAATATGCTATAGCTGACGCACAGGCTTTCAGCCTACACACTACATAGTATTCACAACAGTCATAAGTGATCCAAAGTTTTATTCTGTTGCAAATGACACGTACTTTACATTCATACTGAGGACTAAGATTGTATTTCATACTTTGAATAGTAGGTATCATTATTAGGACCACTGCTTTCTCACACTAGGATGCAATTTGGCAGGGGTGGGCGGGGTCAGAATCACCCACTTTATTTTGCAATCCACCATATTTTTCTCTCACAGATATGGAGATGCAATTCCAAGAACAGACATCTGGCTGTTGTAAGGGAGCGCAAACAGAGAGGTCTGATTCCAGGGAAACCGCTTGTTTTGGAGGGAGGAAATCATGGACGGAGTTGAACTCTGACCCCCTCTACTCAATTGATAAAATTGGATTGTTGGTTTCTAAATGTCAGACGGCACAGACACACACACACTGCCCGACGTGAGCAAAAGGTTTCCGACAATTATAGCAAATAGGAAAGAAAACAAGGGACTCCAAGTCGTATCAGGGCCCAGAGTAGGTGTATTGTCCTGGTTCCTTCTTCCAATTTGTGAGGAGCTCACTTTCACTTTCTCCAGGGGTCAAAAAGCCATCCGCTTCCATCAGGGATCAGTCTGTCCTAAAAGAACCATGTTTTTCTGGAAGAAACAGCCCCTGTACATGGTCACACATCAACAACTATATAGATGTAACACTTTACATGAGGTTCTGCTTGTAAGGAGAATGAATGTGGAGATTCTCCATACGGCGTGGTTCTCCAAGTCACATTTTACTTAGAATTTAGGATAAAAACATATTGATGTTTCCATTTCATGCTCTAAAAAGTCTGCTTTCGTGGTTGAATGAACCGTTTTGAGCGCATTTAACTGTTTAACCAAAACAATCGAGAAAAACTGTAATGGAAAAATTATCCTACCTGGTTAATCACATGTAGAACTTATTAGCCGCTAAGCCCATTCCATAAAGTGCAAAGCTGTCTCCTCTAATTTACCTGAAATCGCTGCTTTTCCTACCTTCTATTTTGCTAATTGGGATACATTACCTGTCAGCTTCTGATAAATCTACTCGATGACGACGAGGGTGATCACTAATTTAGCAGGAGAGTTGCATGATGTCTAACAATGTTGCTGGTGGGTTAAAGTAGGAATGTTGTGTGATGCCTGACAAGGTTGCTGGTGGGTTAAAGTAGGAATGTTGTGTGATGTCTAACAGTGTTAGTGGTGGGTTAAAGTAGGAATGTTGTGTGATGCCTAGCAATGTTGCTGGTGGGTTAAAGTAGGAATGTTGTGTGATGCCTAACAGTGTTGCTGGTGGGTTAAAGTAGGAATGTTGTGTGATGCCTAACTCTCCTGGGCATCGCTCAGGCTGTTTCTGTAAACCTGACAGAGATGAAGACTTTCCTGGGCATCGCTCAGGCTGTTTCTGTAAACCAGACAGAGATGAGGACTCTCCTTGGCATCGCTCAGGCTGTTTTTGTAAACCTGACAGAGATTACGACTTTCCTGGGCATCGCTCAGGCTGTTTCTGTACACCGACAGAGATGACTGACTCTCCTTGGCATTGCTCAGGCTGTTTCTGTAAACCTGACAGAGATGAGGACTCTCCTTGGCATCGCTCAGGCTGTTTCTGTAAACCTGACAGAGATGAGGACTCTCCTTGACATCGCTCAGGCTGTTTCTGTAAACCTGACAGAGATGACAGACTCTCCTTGGCATCGCTCAGGCTGTTTCTGTAAACCTGACAGAGTTGAAGACTCTCATTGGCATCGCTCAGGCTGTTTCTGTACACCTACAGAGATGACAGACTCTCCTTGGCATCGCTCAGGCTGTTTCTGTACACCTGACAGAGATGAGAGACTCTCCTTGGCATCGCCCAGGCTGTTTCTGTAAACCAGACAGAGATGAGGACTCTCCTTGGAATCGCTCAGGCTGTTTCTGTAAACCTGACAGAGATGAGGACTCTCCTTGACATCGCTCAGGCTGTTTCTGTAAACCTGACAGAGATGAGGACTCTCATTGACATCGCTCAGGCTGTTTCTGTAAACCTGACAGAGATGAGGACTCTCCTTGACATCGCTCAGGCTGTTTCTGTAAACCTGACAGAGATGAGGACTCTCCTTGACATCGCTCAGGCTGTTTCTGTAAACCTGACAGAGATGAGGACTCTCATTGACATCGCCCAGGCTGTTTCTGTAAACCTGACAGAGATGAGGACTCTCCTTGACATCGCTCAGGCTGTTTCTGTAAACCTGACAGAGATGAGGACTCTCCTTGACATCGCTCAGGCTGTTTCTGTAAACCTGACAGAGATGAGGACTCTCCCTGGCATCGCTCAGGCTGTTTCTGTAAACCTGACAGAGTTGAAGACTCTCATTGGCATCGCTCAGGCTGTTTCTGTACACCGACAGAGATGAGAGACTCTCCTTGGCATCGCTCAGGCTGTTTTTGTAAACCTGACAATCACAGGGGGATGACTACATGACTCTGTGCGAGTGTGTGTGTGTGTGTGTGTGTGTGTGTGTGTGTGTGTGTGTGTGTGTGTGTGTGTGTGCAAGCGTGCACGCATATGTGTCTGTGTGTGCGCGCGCGTGTGTGTGCGTGTGCATTTGTGTGTGTGTGTGTGCAAGCGTGCGCGCACACACAGACACACATGCGCGCACGCTTGTGTGTGTGTGTGCGCACGCGCATGTGTGTGTGTGTGTGTGTGTGTGTGATGACACATCTCATCAAAACAAGATCACTTAAATAACAAAGACATTGGAGCTTTACATCTCTCTCCTTGTGTCCTCTTTATCCTGCTGTCATGATGAGACCGTGGTGTGGAGTTGTGTTCTTGTGTGATTTAGAGACCAGGATGTGGAGTTGTGTTCTTGTGTGATTCAGAGACCAGGATGTGGAGTTGTGTTCTTGTGTGATTCAGAAACCAGGATGTGGAGTTGTGTTCAGATTCAAACCAGGATGTGGAGTTGTGTTCTTGTGTGTGATTCAGAGACCAGGATGTGGAGTTGTGTTCTTGTGTGATTCAGAGACCAGGATGTGGAGTTGTGTTCTTGTGTGATTCAGAGACCAGGATGTGGAGTTGTGTTCTTGTGTGATTCAGAGACCAGGATGTGGAGTTGTGTTCTTGTGTGATTCAGAGACCAGGATGTGGAGTTGTGTTCTTGTGTGATTCAGAGACCAGGATGTGGAGTTGTGTTCTTGTGATGAGTGGCTCCCCTGTGGTGCTGGTTGTGTGAAGTTGGGATGTTGTGTTTGTGCTGTACAGCTGAGGTGGCGTGATCTTGAGGAAGTCATGCTGTGCATCGTGTGGTTTTCAGTGCTCAGTGTATCACATCAAATTGTATTTGTCACATGCGCCGAATACAACAGGTGTAGTAGACCTTACAGTGAAATGCTTACTTACAAGTCCTTAACCAACAGTGCAGTTTTGTAAAATTAAAAATAAAAGTAAGAGATAAGAATAACATTATTTTGTTATTCTTATAACAAGTCTGGGTTTTTTTTTTTTTTTTTTTGGGGGGGGGGCAACGCAAAGAGTCTGGGTAGCCATTTTATTAGCAGTTCAGGAGTTGTATGGCTATTTAGGAGCCTCTTGGAGCTAGACTTGGCGCTCCGGTACCACTTGCAGTGCGGTAGCAGAGAGAACAGTCTATGACTAGAGTGACTGGAGTCTTTGACTATTTTTTGTGGATACTCTGCTCTTTGAGGCTGTGGCGATGATGTTGCCTGTTAAAGTGGAATCAACAGAGTATTGTGTTGAGAATCTCAGTAGAGATTCCAGGTGGCAAGAATATGGCTGAATGTGTTATAATACCCAGGGATGTCTATCAGGGACTGTGTTATAATACCCAGGGATGTCTATCAGGAGCTGTGTTATAATACCCAGGGATGTCTATCAGGAGCTGTGTTATAATACCCAGGGATGTCTATCAGGGACTGTGTTATAATACCCAGGGATGTCTATCAGGGACTGTGTTATAATACCCAGGGATGTCTATCAGGGATGTCTATCAGGGACTGTGTTATAATACCCAGGGATGTCTATCAGGGACTGTGTTATAATACCCAGGGATGTCTATCAGGGACTGTGTTATAATACCCAGGGATGTCTATCAGGGACTGTGTTATAATACCCAGGGATGTCTATCAGGGATGTCTATCAGGGATGAGGGACTGTGTTATAATACCCAGGGATGTCTATCAGGGACTGTGTTATAATACCCAGGGATGTCTATCAGGAGCTGTGTTATAATACCCAGGGATGTCTATCAGGGACTGTGTTATAATACCCAGGGATGTCTATCAGGAGCTGTGTTATAATACCCAGGGATGTCTATCAGGAGCTGTGTTATAATACCCAGGGATGTCTATCAGGAGCTGTGTTATAATACCCAGGGATGTCTATCAGGAGCTGTGTGATAGGAGGTTTAGACACTGATGATCCCACACAAACAGCTCAATAGCCTCTCTACAAAACCAATGTCCTCGTCCCGTCAACACGAACGCTCACACATGCTAATGTAATGTAATGGACGTTACGTTGCTTGCTTAGCGAGTACCACTTCCTCCTGATTCAGCGTAACACTGAGGCTCGAACTCAGGAACTATGCCTCACAAACACACGTGCCCACCCTCCTGAAGGAACATACCAGTCATGCCTCATAAAAGCAGGCTATTGGGCAGTGCAAGCGGAGCCAGTTCAGGCTGAGGAGTGAGTATCCAACACCCCCATGTCGGAAACGAACAGATTCTCACACTGGTAAAGTAGAAGCCAGTTCAGGCTGAGGAGAGAGTATCCAACACTCCCATGTCTGAAACTAACAGATTCTCACACTGGTAAAGTAGAAGCCAGTTCAGGCTGAGGAGTGAGTATCCAACACTCCCATGTCCTAGACTAACAGATTCTCACACTGGTAAAGTAGAAGCCAGTTCAGGCTGAGGAGTGAGAATCCAACACTCCCATGTCCAGACTAACATATTCTCACACTGGTAAAGTAGAAGCCAGTTCAGGCTGAGGAGTGAGTATCCAACACTCCCATGTCCTAGACTAACAGATTCTCACACTGGTAAAGTAGAAGCCAGTTCAGGCTGAGGAGTGAGTATCCAACACTCCCATGTCCTAGACTAACAGATTCTCACACTGGTAAAGTAGAAGCCAGTTCAGGCTGAGGAGAGAGTATCCAACACTCCCATGTCCAGACTAACAGATTCTCACACTGGTAAAGTAGAAGCCAGTTCAGGCTGAGGAGAGAGTATCCAACACTCCCATGTCTGAAACTAACAGATTCTCACACTGGTAAAGTAGAAGCCAGTTCAGGCTGAGGAGAGAGTATCCAACACTCCCATGTCCTAGACTAACAGATTCTCACACTGGTAAAGTAGAAGCCAGTTCAGGCTGAGGAGAGAGTATCCAACACTCCCATGTCCTAGACTAACAGATTCTCACACTGGTAAAGTAGAAGCCAGTTCAGGCTGAGGAGTGAGTATCCAACACTCCCATGTCTGAAACTAACAGATTCTCACACTGGTAAAGTAGAAGCCAGTTCAGGCTGAGGAGAGAGTATCCAACACTCCCATGTCCAGACTAACAGATTCTCACACTGGTAAAGTAGAAGCCAGTTCAGGCTGAGGAGAGAGTATCCAACACTCCCATGTCTGAAACTAACAGATTCTCACACTGGTAAAGTAGAAGCCAGTTCAGGCTGAGGAGAGGGTATCCAACACTCCCATGTCCTAGACTAACAGATTCTCACACTGGTAAAGTAGAAGCCAGTTCAGGCTGAGGAGAGAGTATCCAACACTCCCATGTCCTAGACTAACAGATTCTCACACTGGTAAAGTAGAAGCCAGTTCAGGCTGAGGAGTGAGTATCCAACACTCCCATGTCTGAAACTAACAGATTCTCACACTGGTAAAGTAGAAGCCAGTTCAGGCTGAGGAGTGAGTATCCAACACTCCCATGTCTGAAACTAACAGATTCTCACACTGGTAAAGTAGAAGCCAGTTCAGGCTGAGGAGAGAGTATCCAACACTCCCATGTCCAGACTAACAGATTCTCACACTGGTAAAGTAGAAGCCAGTTCAGGCTGAGGAGAGAGTATCCAACACTCCCATGTCCTAGACTAACAGATTCTCACACTGGTAAAGTAGAAGCCAGTTCAGGCTGAGGAGAGAGTATCCAACACTCCCATGTCCAGACTAACAGATTCTCACACTGGTAAAGTAGAAGCCAGTTCAGGCTGAGGAGTGAGTATCCAACACCACCATGTCCAGACTAACAGATTCTCACACTGGTAAAGTAGAAGCCAGTTCAGGCTGAGGAGAGAGTATCCAACACTCCCATGTCCTAGACTAACATATTCTCACACTGGTAAAGTTGAAGCCAGTTCAGGCTGAGGAGTGAGTATCCAACACCACCATGTCCTAGACTAACAGATTCTCACACTGGTAAAGTAGAAGCCAGTTCAGGCTGAGGAGAGAGTATCCAACACTCCCATGTCCAGACTAACAGATTCTCACACTGGTAAAGTAGAAGCCAGTTCAGGCTGAGGAGTGAGTATCCAACACCACCATGTCCTAGACTAACAGATTCTCACACTGGTAAAGTAGAAGCCAGTTCAGGCTGAGGAGAGAGTATCTAACACCCCCATGTCTGAAACTAACAGATTCTCACACTGGTAAAGTAGAAGCCAGTTCAGGCTGAGGAGAGAGTATCTAACACCCCCATGTCTGAAACTAACAGATTCTCACACTGGTAAAGTAGAAGCCAGTTCAGGCTGAGGAGTGAGTATCCAACACTCCCATGTCTGAAACTAACAGATTCTCACACTGGTAAAGTAGAAGCCAGTTCAGGCTGAGGAGAGAGTATCCAACACTCCCATGTCCTAGACTAACAGATTCTCACACTGGTAAAGTAGAAGCCAGTTCAGGCTGAGGAGTGAGTATCCAACACTCCCATGTCCTAGACTAACAGATTCTCACACTGGTAAAGTAGAAGCCAGTTCAGGCTGAGGAGTGAGTATCCAACACTCCCATGTCCAGACTAACAGATTCTCACACTGGTAAAGTAGAAGCCAGTTCAGGCTGAGGAGTGAGTATCCAACACTCCCATGTCCTAGACTAACAGATTCTCACACTGGTAAAGTAGAAGCCAGTTCAGGCTGAGGAGAGAGTATCCAACACTCCCATGTCCTAGACTAACAGATTCTCACACTGGTAAAGTAGAAGCCAGTTCAGGCTGAGGAGTGAGTATCCAACACTCCCATGTCCTAGACTAACAGATTCTCACACTGGTAAAGTAGAAGCCAGTTCAGGCTGAGGAGTGAGTATCCAACACTCCCATGTCCTAGACTAACAGATTCTCACACTGGTAAAGTAGAAGCCAGTTCAGGCTGAGGAGTGAGTATCCAACACTCCCATGTCCTAGACTAACAGATTCTCACACTGGTAAAGTAGAAGCCAGTTCAGGCTGAGGAGTGAGTATCCAACACTCCCATGTCCTAGACTAACAGATTCTCACACTGGTAAAGTAGAAGCCAGTTCAGGCTGATGAGAGAGTATCCAACACTCCCATGTCCTAGACTAACAGATTCTCACACTGGTAAAGTAGAAGCCAGTTCAGGCTGAGGAGAGAGTATCCAACACTCCCATGTCCAGACTAACAGATTCTCACACTGGTAAAGTAGAAGCCAGTTCAGGCTGAGGAGAGAGTATCCAACACTCCCATGTCCAGACTAACAGATTCTCACACTGGTAAAGTAGAAGCCAGTTCAGGCTGAGGAGTGAGTATCCAACACCACCATGTCCTAGACTAACAGATTCTCACACTGGTAAAGTAGAAGCCAGTTCAGGCTGAGGAGTGAGTATCCAACACTCCCATGTCTGAAACTAACAGATTCTCACACTGGTAAAGTAGAAGCCAGTTCAGGCTGAGGAGAGAGTATCCAACACTCCCATGTCTGAAACTAACAGATTCTCACACTGGTAAAGTAGAAGCCAGTTCAGGCTGAGGAGTGAGTATCCAACACCCCCATGTCTGAAACTAACAGATTCTCACACTGGTAAAGTAGAAGCCAGTTCAGGCTGAGGAGAGAGTATCCAACACTCCCATGTCCTAGACTAACAGATTCTCACACTGGTAAAGTAGAAGCCAGTTCAGGCTGAGGAGTGAGTATCCAACACCCCCATGTCCTAGACTAACAGATTCTCACACTGGTAAAGTAGAAGCCAGTTCAGGCTGAGGAGAGAGTATCCAACACTCCCATGTCCAGACTAACAGATTCTCACACTGGTAAAGTAGAAGCCAGTTCAGGCTGAGGAGAGAGTATCCAACACTCCCATGTCCTAGACTAACAGATTCTCACACTGGTAAAGTAGAAGCCAGTTCAGGCTGAGGAGAGAGTATCCAACACTCCCATGTCCAGACTAACAGATTCTCACACTGGTAAAGTAGAAGCCAGTTCAGGCTGAGGAGAGAGTATCCAACACTCCCATGTCCTAGACTAACAGATTCTCACACTGGTAAAGTAGAAGCCAGTTCAGGCTGAGGAGTGAGTATCCAACACTCCCATGTCCTAGACTAACAGATTCTCACACTGGTAAAGTAGAAGCCAGTTCAGGCTGAGGAGAGAGTATCCAACACTCCCATGTCCAGACTAACAGATTCTCACACTGGTAAAGTAGAAGCCAGTTCAGGCTGAGGAGAGAGTATCCAACACTCCCATGTCCTAGACTAACAGATTCTCACACTGGTAAAGTAGAAGCCAGTTCAGGCTGAGGAGAGAGTATCCAACACTCCCATGTCCAGACTAACAGATTCTCACACTGGTAAAGTAGAAGCCAGTTCAGGCATCCAACACTCCCATGTCCAGACTAACAGATTCTCACACTGGTAAAGTAGAAGCCAGTTCAGGCTGAGGAGAGTATCCAACACCACCATGTCCAGACTAACAGATTCTCACACTGGTAAAGTAGAAGCCAGTTCAGGCTGAGGAGAGAGTATCCAACACTCCCATGTCCTAGACTAACAGATTCTCACACTGGTAAAGTTGAAGCCAGTTCAGGCTGAGGAGTGAGTATCCAACACCACCATGTCCTAGACTAACAGATTCTCACACTGGTAAAGTAGAAGCCAGTTCAGGCTGAGGAGAGAGTATCCAACACTCCCATGTCCAGACTAACAGATTCTCACACTGGTAAAGTAGAAGCCAGTTCAGGCTGAGGAGTGAGTATCCAACACCACCATGTCCTAGACTAACAGATTCTCACACTGGTAAAGTAGAAGCCAGTTCAGGCTGAGGAGAGAGTATCAACACCCCATGTCTGAAACTAACAGATTCTCACACTGGTAAAGTAGAAGCCAGTTCAGGCTGAGGAGAGAGTATCTAACACCCCCATGTCTGAAACTAACAGATTCTCACACTGGTAAAGTAGAAGCCAGTTCAGGCTGAGGAGTGAGTATCCAACACTCCCATGTCTGAAACTAACAGATTCTCACACTGGTAAAGTAGAAGCCAGTTCAGGCTGAGGAGAGAGTATCCAACACTCCCATGTCCTAGACTAACAGATTCTCACACTGGTAAAGTAGAAGCCAGTTCAGGCTGAGGAGTGAGTATCCAACACTCCCATGTCCTAGACTAACAGATTCTCACACTGGTAAAGTAGAAGCCAGTTCAGGCTGAGGAGTGAGTATCCAACACTCCCATGTCCGAACCTAACAGATTCTCACACTGGTAAAGTAGAAGCCAGTTCAGGCTGAGGAGTGAGTCTCCAACACTCCCATGTCCTAGACTAACAGATTCTCACACTGGTAAAGTAGAAGCCAGTTCAGGCTGAGGAGTGAGTATCCAACACTCCCATGTCCTAGACTAACAGATTCTCACACTGGTAAAGTAGAAGCCAGTTCAGGCTGAGGAGTGAGTATCCAACACTCCCATGTCCTAGACTAACAGATTCTCACACTGGTAAAGTAGAAGCCAGTTCAGGCTGAGGAGTGAGTATCCAACACCCCCATGTCTGAAACTAACAGATTCTCACACTGGTAAAGTAGAAGCCAGTTCAGGCTGAGGAGTGAGTATCCAACACCACCATGTCCTAGACTAACAGATTCTCACACTGGTAAAGTAGAAGCCAGTTCAGGCTGAGGAGAGAGTATCCAACACCCCATGTCTGAAACTAACAGATTCTCACACTGGTAAAGTAGAAGCCAGTTCAGGCTGAGGAGAGAGTATCTAACACCCCCATGTCTGAAACTAACAGATTCTCACACTGGTAAAGTAGAAGCCAGTTCAGGCTGAGGAGTGAGTATCCAACACTCCCATGTCTGAAACTAACAGATTCTCACACTGGTAAAGTAGAAGCCAGTTCAGGCTGAGGAGAGAGTATCCAACACTCCCATGTCCTAGACTAACAGATTCTCACACTGGTAAAGTAGAAGCCAGTTCAGGCTGAGGAGTGAGTATCCAACACTCCCATGTCCTAGACTAACAGATTCTCACACTGGTAAAGTAGAAGCCAGTTCAGGCTGAGGAGTGAGTATCCAACACTCCCATGTCCGAACCTAACAGATTCTCACACTGGTAAAGTAGAAGCCAGTTCAGGCTGAGGAGTGAGTATCCAACACTCCCATGTCCTAGACTAACAGATTCTCACACTGGTAAAGTAGAAGCCAGTTCAGGCTGAGGAGTGAGTCTCCAACACTCCCATGTCCTAGACTAACAGATTCTCACACTGGTAAAGTAGAAGCCAGTTCAGGCTGAGGAGTGAGTATCCAACACTCCCATGTCCTAGACTAACAGATTCTCACACTGGTAAAGTAGAAGCCAGTTCAGGCTGAGGAGTGAGTATCCAACACTCCCATGTCCTAGACTAACAGATTCTCACACTGGTAAAGTAGAAGCCAGTTCAGGCTGAGGAGTGAGTCTCCAACACTCCCATGTCCTAGACTAACAGATTCTCACACTGGTAAAGTAGAAGCCAGTTCAGGCTGAGGAGTGAGTATCCAACACTCCCATGTCCTAGACTAACAGATTCTCACACTGGTAAAGTAGAAGCCAGTTCAGGCTGAGGAGAGAGTATCCAACACTCCCATGTCCTAGACTAACATATTCTCACACTGGTAAAGTTGAAGCCAGTTCAGGCTGAGGAGTGAGTATCCAACACCACCATGTCCTAGACTAACAGATTCTCACACTGGTAAAGTAGAAGCCAGTTCAGGCTGAGGAGAGAGTATCCAACACTCCCATGTCCAGACTAACAGATTCTCACACTGGTAAAGTAGAAGCCAGTTCAGGCTGATGAGAGAGTATCCAACACTCCCATGTCCTAGACTAACAGATTCTCACACTGGTAAAGTAGAAGCCAGTTCAGGCTGAGGAGAGAGTATCCAACACTCCCATGTCCAGACTAACAGATTCTCACACTGGTAAAGTAGAAGCCAGTTCAGGCTGAGGAGAGAGTATCCAACACTCCCATGTCCAGACTAACAGATTCTCACACTGGTAAAGTAGAAGCCAGTTCAGGCTGAGGAGTGAGTATCCAACACCACCATGTCCAGACTAACAGATTCTCACACTGGTAAAGTAGAAGCCAGTTCAGGCTGAGGAGAGAGTATCCAACACTCCCATGTCCTAGACTAACATATTCTCACACTGGTAAAGTTGAAGCCAGTTCAGGCTGAGGAGTGAGTATCCAACACCACCATGTCCTAGACTAACAGATTCTCACACTGGTAAAGTAGAAGCCAGTTCAGGCTGAGGAGAGAGTATCCAACACTCCCATGTCCAGACTAACAGATTCTCACACTGGTAAAGTAGAAGCCAGTTCAGGCTGAGGAGTGAGTATCCAACACCACCATGTCCTAGACTAACAGATTCTCACACTGGTAAAGTAGAAGCCAGTTCAGGCTGAGGAGAGAGTATCTAACACCCCCATGTCTGAAACTAACAGATTCTCACACTGGTAAAGTAGAAGCCAGTTCAGGCTGAGGAGAGAGTATCTAACACCCCCATGTCTGAAACTAACAGATTCTCACACTGGTAAAGTAGAAGCCAGTTCAGGCTGAGGAGTGAGTATCCAACACTCCCATGTCTGAAACTAACAGATTCTCACACTGGTAAAGTAGAAGCCAGTTCAGGCTGAGGAGAGAGTATCCAACACTCCCATGTCCTAGACTAACAGATTCTCACACTGGTAAAGTAGAAGCCAGTTCAGGCTGAGGAGTGAGTATCCAACACTCCCATGTCCTAGACTAACAGATTCTCACACTGGTAAAGTAGAAGCCAGTTCAGGCTGAGGAGTGAGTATCCAACACTCCCATGTCCGAACCTAACAGATTCTCACACTGGTAAAGTAGAAGCCAGTTCAGGCTGAGGAGTGAGTCTCCAACACTCCCATGTCCTAGACTAACAGATTCTCACACTGGTAAAGTAGAAGCCAGTTCAGGCTGAGGAGTGAGTCTCCAACACTCCCATGTCCTAGACTAACAGATTCTCACACTGGTAAAGTAGAAGCCAGTTCAGGCTGAGGAGTGAGTATCCAACACTCCCATGTCCTAGACTAACAGATTCTCACACTGGTAAAGTAGAAGCCAGTTCAGGCTGAGGAGTGAGTATCCAACACCCCCATGTCTGAAACTAACAGATTCTCACACTGGTAAAGTAGAAGCCAGTTCAGGCTGAGGAGAGAGTATCCAACACTCCCATGTCCAGACTAACAGATTCTCACACTGGTAAAGTAGAAGCCAGTTCAGGCTGAGGAGTGAGTATCCAACACCACCATGTCCTAGACTAACAGATTCTCACACTGGTAAAGTAGAAGCCAGTTCAGGCTGAGGAGAGAGTATCCAACACCCCATGTCTGAAACTAACAGATTCTCACACTGGTAAAGTAGAAGCCAGTTCAGGCTGAGGAGTGAGTATCCAACACTCCCATGTCTGAAACTAACAGATTCTCACACTGTAAAGTAGAAGCCAGTTCAGGCTGAGGAGAGAGTATCCAACACTCCCATGTCCAGACTAACAGATTCTCACACTGGTAAAGTAGAAGCCAGTTCAGGCTGAGGAGTGAGTATCCAACACTCCCATGTCCTAGACTAACAGATTCTCACACTGGTAAAGTAGAAGCCAGTTCAGGCTGAGGAGTGAGTATCCAACACTCCCATGTCCGAACTAACAGATTCTCACACTGGTAAAGTAGAAGCCAGTTCAGGCTGAGGAGTGAGTCTCCAACACTCCCATGTCCTAGACTAACAGATTCTCACACTGGTAAAGTAGAAGCCAGTTCAGGCTGAGGAGTGAGTCTCCAACACTCCCATGTCCTAGACTAACAGATTCTCACACTGGTAAAGTAGAAGCCAGTTCAGGCTGAGGAGTGAGTATCCAACACTCCCATGTCCTAGACTAACAGATTCTCACACTGGTAAAGTAGAAGCCAGTTCAGGCTGAGGAGTGAGTATCCAACACTCCCATGTCCTAGACTAACAGATTCTCACACTGGTAAAGTAGAAGCCAGTTCAGGCTGAGGAGAGAGTATCCAACACTCCCATGTCCTAGACTAACAGATTCTCACACTGGTAAAGTAGAAGCCAGTTCAGGCTGAGGAGTGAGTATCCAACACTCCCATGTCCTAGACTAACAGATTCTCACACTGGTAAAGTAGAAGCCAGTTCAGGCTGAGGAGAGAGTATCTAACACCCCCATGTCTGAAACTAACAGATTCTCACACTGGTAAAGTAGAAGCCAGTTCAGGCTGAGGAGTGAGTATCCAACACTCCCATGTCTGAAACTAACAGATTCTCACACTGGTAAAGTAGAAGCCAGTTCAGGCTGAGGAGAGAGTATCCAACACTCCCATGTCCTAGACTAACAGATTCTCACACTGGTAAAGTAGAAGCCAGTTCAGGCTGAGGAGTGAGTATCCAACACTCCCATGTCCTAGACTAACAGATTCTCACACTGGTAAAGTAGAAGCCAGTTCAGGCTGAGGAGTGAGTATCCAACACTCCCATGTCCGAACTAACAGATTCTCACACTGGTAAAGTAGAAGCCAGTTCAGGCTGAGGAGTGAGTCTCCAACACTCCCATGTCCTAGACTAACAGATTCTCACACTGGTAAAGTAGAAGCCAGTTCAGGCTGAGGAGTGAGTCTCCAACACTCCCATGTCCTAGACTAACAGATTCTCACACTGGTAAAGTAGAAGCCAGTTCAGGCTGAGGAGTGAGTATCCAACACTCCCATGTCCTAGACTAACAGATTCTCACACTGGTAAAGTAGAAGCCAGTTCAGGCTGAGGAGTGAGTATCCAACACTCCCATGTCCTAGACTAACAGATTCTCACACTGGTAAAGTAGAAGCCAGTTCAGGCTGAGGAGTGAGTCTCCAACACTCCCATGTCCTAGACTAACAGATTCTCACACTGGTAAAGTAGAAGCCAGTTCAGGCTGAGGAGTGAGTATCCAACACTCCCATGTCCTAGACTAACAGATTCTCACACTGGTAAAGTAGAAGCCAGTTCAGGCTGAGGAGAGAGTATCCAACACTCCCATGTCCTAGACTAACAGAATCTCACACTGGTAAAGTAGAAGCCAGTTCAGGCTGAGGAGTGAGTATCCAACACTCCCATGTCCTAGACTAACAGATTCTCACACTGGTAAAGTAGAAGCCAGTTCAGGCTGATGAGAGAGTATCCAACACTCCCATGTCTAGACTAACATAATCTCACACTGGTAAAGTAGAAGCCAGTTCAGGCTGAGGAGAGAGTATCCAACACTCCCATGTCCAGACAAACAGATTCTCACACTGGTAAAGTAGAAGCCAGTTCAGGCTGAGGAGAGAGTATCCAACACTCCCATGTCCAGACTAACAGATTCTCACACTGGTAAAGTAGAAGCCAGTTCAGGCTGAGGAGTGAGTATCCAACACCACCATGTCCTAGACTAACAGATTCTCACACTGGTAAAGTAGAAGCCAGTTCAGGCTGAGGAGTGAGTCTCCAACACTCCCATGTCCTAGACTAACAGATTCTCACACTGGTAAAGTAGAAGCCAGTTCAGGCTGAGGAGAGAGTATCCAACACTCCCATGTCCTAGACTAACAGATTCTCACACTGGTAAAGTAGAAGCCAGTTCAGGCTGAGGAGAGAGTATCCAACACTCCCATGTCCTAGACTAACAGATTCTCACACTGGTAAAGTAGAAGCCAGTTCAGGCTGAGGAGTGAGTATCCAACACTCCCATGTCCTAGACTAACAGATTCTCACACTGGTAAAGTAGAAGCCAGTTCAGGCTGATGAGAGAGTATCCAACACTCCCATGTCTAGACTAACAGAATCTCACACTGGTAAAGTAGAAGCCAGTTCAGGCTGAGGAGAGAGTATCCAACACTCCCATGTCCAGACTAACAGATTCTCACACTGGTAAAGTAGAAGCCAGTTCAGGCTGAGGAGAGAGTATCCAACACTCCCATGTCCAGACTAACAGATTCTCACACTGGTAAAGTAGAAGCCAGTTCAGGCTGAGGAGTGAGTATCCAACACCACCATGTCCAGACTAACAGATTCTCACACTGGTAAAGTAGAAGCCAGTTCAGGCTGAGGAGAGAGTATCCAACACTCCCATGTCCTAGACTAACATATTCTCACACTGGTAAAGTTGAAGCCAGTTCAGGCTGAGGAGTGAGTATCCAACACCACCATGTCCTAGACTAACAGATTCTCACACTGGTAAAGTAGAAGCCAGTTCAGGCTGAGGAGAGAGTATCCAACACTCCCATGTCCAGACTAACAAATTCTCACACTGGTAAAGTAGAAGCCAGTTCAGGCTGAGGAGAGAGTATCTAACACCCCCATGTCTGAAACTAACAGATTCTCACACTGGTAAAGTAGAAGCCAGTTCAGGCTGAGGAGTGAGTATCCAACACTCCCATGTCCGAACCTAACAGATTCTCACACTGGTAAAGTAGAAGCCAGTTCAGGCTGAGGAGTGAGTCTCCAACACTCCCATGTCCTAGACTAACAGATTCTCACACTGGTAAAGTAGAAGCCAGTTCAGGCTGAGGAGTGAGTCTCCAACACTCCCATGTCCGAACCTAACAGATTCTCACACTGGTAAAGTAGAAGCCAGTTCAGGCTGAGGAGTGAGTCTCCAACACTCCCATGTCCTAGACTAACAGATTCTCACACTGGTAAAGTAGAAGCCAGTTCAGGCTGAGGAGTGAGTATCCAACACTCCCATGTCCTAGACTAACAGATTCTCACACTGGTAAAGTAGAAGCCAGTTCAGGCTGAGGAGTGAGTATCCAACACTCCCATGTCCTAGACTAACAGATTCTCACACTGGTAAAGTAGAAGCCAGTTCAGGCTGAGGAGTGAGTATCCAACACTCCCATGTCCTAGACTAACAGATTCTCACACTGGTAAAGTAGAAGCCAGTTCAGGCTGAGGAGTGAGTCTCCAACACTCCCATGTCCTAGACTAACAGATTCTCACACTGGTAAAGTAGAAGCCAGTTCAGGCTGAGGAGTGAGTATCCAACACTCCCATGTCCTAGACTAACAGATTCTCACACTGGTAAAGTAGAAGCCAGTTCAGGCTGAGGAGAGAGTATCCAACACTCCCATGTCCTAGACTAACAGATTCTCACACTGGTAAAGTAGAAGCCAGTTCAGGCTGAGGAGTGAGTATCCAACACTCCCATGTCCTAGACTAACAGATTCTCACACTGGTAAAGTAGAAGCCAGTTCAGGCTGATGAGAGAGTATCCAACACTCCCATGTCCTAGACTAACAGAATCTCACACTGGTAAAGTAGAAGCCAGTTCAGGCTGAGGAGAGAGTATCCAACACTCCCATGTCCAGACTAACAGATTCTCACACTGGTAAAGTAGAAGCCAGTTCAGGCTGAGGAGAGAGTATCCAACACTCCCATGTCCAGACTAACAGATTCTCACACTGGTAAAGTAGAAGCCAGTTCAGGCTGAGGAGTGAGTATCCAACACCACCATGTCCAGACTAACAGATTCTCACACTGGTAAAGTAGAAGCCAGTTCAGGCTGAGGAGAGAGTATCCAACACTCCCATGTCCTAGACTAACAGATTCTCACACTGGTAAAGTTGAAGCCAGTTCAGGCTGAGGAGTGAGTATCCAACACCACCATGTCCTAGACTAACAGATTCTCACACTGGTAAAGTAGAAGCCAGTTCAGGCTGAGGAGAGAGTATCCAACACTCCCATGTCCAGACTAACAGATTCTCACACTGGTAAAGTAGAAGCCAGTTCAGGCTGAGGAGTGAGTATCCAACACCACCATGTCCTAGACTAACAGATTCTCACACTGGTAAAGTAGAAGCCAGTTCAGGCTGAGGAGAGAGTATCTAACACCCCATGTCTGAAACTAACAGATTCTCACACTGGTAAAGTAGAAGCCAGTTCAGGCTGAGGAGAGAGTATCTAACACCCCATGTCTGAAACTAACAGATTCTCACACTGGTAAAGTAGAAGCCAGTTCAGGCTGAGGAGTGAGTATCCAACACTCCCATGTCCAACTAACAGATTCTCACACTGGTAAAGTAGAAGCCAGTTCAGGCTGAGGAGTGAGTCTCCAACACTCCCATGTCCTAGACTAACAGATTCTCACACTGGTAAAGTAGAAGCCAGTTCAGGCTGAGGAGTGAGTATCCAACACTCCCATGTCCGAACCTAACAGATTCTCACACTGGTAAAGTAGAAGCCAGTTCAGGCTGAGGAGTGAGTCTCCAACACTCCCATGTCCTAGACTAACAGATTCTCACACTGGTAAAGTAGAAGCCAGTTCAGGCTGAGGAGTGAGTCTCCAACACTCCCATGTCCTAGACTAACAGATTCTCACACTGGTAAAGTAGAAGCCAGTTCAGGCTGAGGAGTGAGTATCCAACACTCCCATGTCCTAGACTAACAGATTCTCACACTGGTAAAGTAGAAGCCAGTTCAGGCTGAGGAGTGAGTATCCAACACTCCCATGTCCTAGACTAACAGATTCTCACACTGGTAAAGTAGAAGCCAGTTCAGGCTGAGGAGTGAGTCTCCAACACTCCCATGTCCTAGACTAACAGATTCTCACACTGGTAAAGTAGAAGCCAGTTCAGGCTGAGGAGTGAGTATCCAACACTCCCATGTCCTAGACTAACAGATTCTCACACTGGTAAAGTAGAAGCCAGTTCAGGCTGAGGAGAGAGTATCCAACACTCCCATGTCCTAGACTAACAGAATCTCACACTGGTAAAGTAGAAGCCAGTTCAGGCTGAGGAGTGAGTATCCAACACTCCCATGTCCTAGACTAACAGATTCTCACACTGGTAAAGTAGAAGCCAGTTCAGGCTGATGAGAGAGTATCCAACACTCCCATGTCCTAGACTAACAGATTCTCACACTGGTAAAGTAGAAGCCAGTTCAGGCTGAGGAGAGAGTATCCAACACTCCCATGTCCAGACTAACAGATTCTCACACTGGTAAAGTAGAAGCCAGTTCAGGCTGAGGAGAGAGTATCCAACACTCCCATGTCCAGACTAACAGATTCTCACACTGGTAAAGTAGAAGCCAGTTCAGGCTGAGGAGTGAGTATCCAACACCACCATGTCCTAGACTAACAGATTCTCACACTGGTAAAGTAGAAGCCAGTTCAGGCTGAGGAGTGAGTATCCAACACTCCCATGTCCTAGACTAACAGATTCTCACACTGGTAAAGTAGAAGCCAGTTCAGGCTGAGGAGTGAGTATCCAACACTCCCATGTCCTAGACTAACAGATTCTCACACTGGTAAAGTAGAAGCCAGTTCAGGCTGAGGAGAGAGTATCCAACACTCCCATGTCCTAGACTAACAGATTCTCACACTGGTAAAGTAGAAGCCAGTTCAGGCTGAGGAGTGAGTATCCAACACTCCCATGTCCTAGACTAACAGATTCTCACACTGGTAAAGTAGAAGCCAGTTCAGGCTGATGAGAGAGTATCCAACACTCCCATGTCCTAGACTAACAGAATCTCACACTGGTAAAGTAGAAGCCAGTTCAGGCTGAGGAGAGAGTATCCAACACTCCCATGTCCAGACTAACAGATTCTCACACTGGTAAAGTAGAAGCCAGTTCAGGCTGAGGAGAGAGTATCCAACACTCCCATGTCCAGACTAACAGATTCTCACACTGGTAAAGTAGAAGCCAGTTCAGGCTGAGGAGTGAGTATCCAACACCACCATGTCCAGACTAACAGATTCTCACACTGGTAAAGTAGAAGCCAGTTCAGGCTGAGGAGAGAGTATCCAACACTCCCATGTCCTAGACTAACATATTCTCACACTGGTAAAGTTGAAGCCAGTTCAGGCTGAGGAGTGAGTATCCAACACCACCATGTCCTAGACTAACAGATTCTCACACTGGTAAAGTAGAAGCCAGTTCAGGCTGAGGAGAGAGTATCCAACACTCCCATGTCCAGACTAACAGATTCTCACACTGGTAAAGTAGAAGCCAGTTCAGGCTGAGGAGTGAGTATCCAACACCACCATGTCCTAGACTAACAGATTCTCACACTGGTAAAGTAGAAGCCAGTTCAGGCTGAGGAGAGAGTATCTAACACCCCCATGTCTGAAACTAACAGATTCTCACACTGGTAAAGTAGAAGCCAGTTCAGGCTGAGGAGAGAGTATCTAACACCCCCATGTCTGAAACTAACAGATTCTCACACTGGTAAAGTAGAAGCCAGTTCAGGCTGAGGAGTGAGTATCCAACACTCCCATGTCTGAAACTAACAGATTCTCACACTGGTAAAGTAGAAGCCAGTTCAGGCTGAGGAGAGAGTATCCAACACTCCCATGTCCTAGACTAACAGATTCTCACACTGGTAAAGTAGAAGCCAGTTCAGGCTGAGGAGTGAGTATCCAACACTCCCATGTCCTAGACTAACAGATTCTCACACTGGTAAAGTAGAAGCCAGTTCAGGCTGAGGAGTGAGTATCCAACACTCCCATGTCCGAACCTAACAGATTCTCACACTGGTAAAGTAGAAGCCAGTTCAGGCTGAGGAGTGAGTCTCCAACACTCCCATGTCCTAGACTAACAGATTCTCACACTGGTAAAGTAGAAGCCAGTTCAGGCTGAGGAGTGAGTCTCCAACACTCCCATGTCCTAGACTAACAGATTCTCACACTGGTAAAGTAGAAGCCAGTTCAGGCTGAGGAGTGAGTATCCAACACTCCCATGTCCTAGACTAACAGATTCTCACACTGGTAAAGTAGAAGCCAGTTCAGGCTGAGGAGTGAGTATCCAACACTCCCATGTCCTAGACTAACAGATTCTCACACTGGTAAAGTAGAAGCCAGTTCAGGCTGAGGAGTGAGTCTCCAACACTCCCATGTCCTAGACTAACAGATTCTCACACTGGTAAAGTAGAAGCCAGTTCAGGCTGAGGAGTGAGTATCCAACACTCCCATGTCCTAGACTAACAGATTCTCACACTGGTAAAGTAGAAGCCAGTTCAGGCTGAGGAGTGAGTATCCAACACTCCCATGTCCTAGACTAACAGATTCTCACACTGGTAAAGTAGAAGCCAGTTCAGGCTGAGGAGAGAGTATCCAACACTCCCATGTCCTAGACTAACAGAATCTCACACTGGTAAAGTAGAAGCCAGTTCAGGCTGAGGAGTGAGTATCCAACACTCCCATGTCCTAGACTAACAGATTCTCACACTGGTAAAGTAGAAGCCAGTTCAGGCTGATGAGAGAGTATCCAACACTCCCATGTCTAGACTAACAGAATCTCACACTGGTAAAGTAGAAGCCAGTTCAGGCTGAGGAGAGAGTATCCAACACTCCCATGTCCAGACTAACAGATTCTCACACTGGTAAAGTAGAAGCCAGTTCAGGCTGAGGAGAGAGTATCCAACACTCCCATGTCCAGACTAACAGATTCTCACACTGGTAAAGTAGAAGCCAGTTCAGGCTGAGGAGTGAGTATCCAACACTCCCATGTCCAGACTAACAGATTCTCACACTGGTAAAGTAGAAGCCAGTTCAGGCTGAGGAGTGAGTATCCAACACTCCCATGTCCTAGACTAACAGATTCTCACACTGGTAAAGTAGAAGCCAGTTCAGGCTGAGGAGTGAGTATCCAACACTCCCATGTCCTAGACTAACAGATTCTCACACTGGTAAAGTAGAAGCCAGTTCAGGCTGAGGAGAGAGTATCCAACACTCCCATGTCCTAGACTAACAGATTCTCACACTGGTAAAGTAGAAGCCAGTTCAGGCTGAGGAGTGAGTATCCAACACTCCCATGTCCTAGACTAACAGATTCTCACACTGGTAAAGTAGAAGCCAGTTCAGGCTGAGGAGAGAGTATCCAACACTCCCATGTCCTAGACTAACAGATTCTCACACTGGTAAAGTAGAAGCCAGTTCAGGCTGAGGAGAGAGTATCCAACACTCCCATGTCCTAGACTAACAGATTCTCACACTGGTAAAGTAGAAGCCAGTTCAGGCTGATGAGAGAGTATCCAACACTCCCATGTCTAGACTAACAGAATCTCACACTGGTAAAGTAGAAGCCAGTTCAGGCTGAGGAGAGAGTATCCAACACTCCCATGTCCAGACTAACAGATTCTCACACTGGTAAAGTAGAAGCCAGTTCAGGCTGAGGAGAGAGTATCCAACACTCCCATGTCCAGACTAACAGATTCTCACACTGGTAAAGTAGAAGCCAGTTCAGGCTGAGGAGTGAGTATCCAACACTCCCATGTCCTAGACTAACAGATTCTCACACTGGTAAAGTAGAAGCCAGTTCAGGCTGATGAGAGAGTATCCAACACTCCCATGTCTAGACTAACAGATCTCACACTGGTAAAGTAGAAGCCAGTTCAGGCTGAGGAGAGAGTATCCAACACTCCCATGTCCAGACTAACAGATTCTCACACTGGTAAAGTAGAAGCCAGTTCAGGCTGAGGAGAGAGTATCCAACACTCCCATGTCCAGACTAACAGATTCTCACACTGGTAAAGTAGAAGCCAGTTCAGGCTGAGGAGTGAGTATCCAACACCACCATGTCCTAGACTAACAGATTCTCACACTGGTAAAGTAGAAGCCAGTTCAGGCTGAGGAGTGAGTCTCCAACACTCCCATGTCCTAGACTAACAGATTCTCACACTGGTAAAGTAGAAGCCAGTTCAGGCTGAGGAGTGAGTATCCAACACTCCCATGTCCTAGACTAACAGATTCTCACACTGGTAAAGTAGAAGCCAGTTCAGGCTGAGGAGAGAGTATCCAACACTCCCATGTCCTAGACTAACAGAATCTCACACTGGTAAAGTAGAAGCCAGTTCAGGCTGAGGAGTGAGTATCCAACACTCCCATGTCCTAGACTAACAGATTCTCACACTGGTAAAGTAGAAGCCAGTTCAGGCTGATGAGAGAGTATCCAACACTCCCATGTCTAGACTAACAGAATCTCACACTGGTAAAGTAGAAGCCAGTTCAGGCTGAGGAGAGAGTATCCAACACTCCCATGTCCAGACTAACAGATTCTCACACTGGTAAAGTAGAAGCCAGTTCAGGCTGAGGAGAGAGTATCCAACACTCCCATGTCCAGACTAACAGATTCTCACACTGGTAAAGTAGAAGCCAGTTCAGGCTGAGGAGTGAGTATCCAACACCACCATGTCCAGACTAACAGATTCTCACACTGGTAAAGTAGAAGCCAGTTCAGGCTGAGGAGAGAGTATCCAACACTCCCATGTCCTAGACTAACATATTCTCACACTGGTAAAGTTGAAGCCAGTTCAGGCTGAGGAGTGAGTATCCAACACCACCATGTCCTAGACTAACAGATTCTCACACTGGTAAAGTAGAAGCCAGTTCAGGCTGAGGAGAGAGTATCCAACACTCCCATGTCCAGACTAACAGATTCTCACACTGGTAAAGTAGAAGCCAGTTCAGGCTGAGGAGTGAGTATCCAACACCACCATGTCCTAGACTAACAGATTCTCACACTGGTAAAGTAGAAGCCAGTTCAGGCTGAGGAGTGAGTATCCAACACTCCCATGTCCTAGACTAACAGATTCTCACACTGGTAAAGTAGAAGCCAGTTCAGGCTGAGGAGTGAGTCTCCAACACTCCCATGTCCTAGACTAACAGATTCTCACACTGGTAAAGTAGAAGCCAGTTCAGGCTGAGGAGTGAGTATCCAACACTCCCATGTCCTAGACTAACAGATTCTCACACTGGTAAAGTAGAAGCCAGTTCAGGCTGAGGAGTGAGTATCCAACACTCCCATGTCCTAGACTAACAGATTCTCACACTGGTAAAGTAGAAGCCAGTTCAGGCTGAGGAGAGAGTATCCAACACTCCCATGTCCTAGACTAACAGATTCTCACACTGGTAAAGTAGAAGCCAGTTCAGGCTGAGGAGTGAGTATCCAACACTCCCATGTCCTAGACTAACAGATTCTCACACTGGTAAAGTAGAAGCCAGTTCAGGCTGATGAGAGAGTATCCAACACTCCCATGTCCTAGACTAACAGATTCTCACACTGGTAAAGTAGAAGCCAGTTCAGGCTGAGGAGAGAGTATCCAACACTCCCATGTCCAGACTAACAGATTCTCACACTGGTAAAGTAGAAGCCAGTTCAGGCTGAGGAGAGAGTATCCAACACTCCCATGTCCAGACTAACAGATTCTCAAACTGGTAAAGTAGAAGCCAGTTCAGGCTGAGGAGTGAGTATCCAACACTCCCATGTCCTAGACTAACAGATTCTCACACTGGTAAAGTAGAAGCCAGTTCAGGCTGATGAGAGAGTATCCAACACTCCCATGTCTAGACTAACATAATCTCACACTGGTAAAGTAGAAGCCAGTTCAGGCTGAGGAGAGAGTATCCAACACTCCCATGTCCAGACTAACAGATTCTCACACTGGTAAAGTAGAAGCCAGTTCAGGCTGAGGAGAGAGTATCCAACACTCCCATGTCCAGACTAACAGATTCTCACACTGGTAAAGTAGAAGCCAGTTCAGGCTGAGGAGTGAGTATCCAACACCACCATGTCCTAGACTAACAGATTCTCACACTGGTAAAGTAGAAGCCAGTTCAGGCTGAGGAGTGAGTCTCCAACACTCCCATGTCCTAGACTAACAGATTCTCACACTGGTAAAGTAGAAGCCAGTTCAGGCTGAGGAGTGAGTATCCAACACTCCCATGTCCTAGACTAACAGATTCTCACACTGGTAAAGTAGAAGCCAGTTCAGGCTGAGGAGAGAGTATCCAACACTCCCATGTCCTAGACTAACAGAATCTCACACTGGTAAAGTAGAAGCCAGTTCAGGCTGAGGAGTGAGTATCCAACACTCCCATGTCCTAGACTAACAGATTCTCACACTGGTAAAGTAGAAGCCAGTTCAGGCTGAGGAGAGAGTATCCAACACTCCCATGTCTAGACTAACAGATTCTCACACTGGTAAAGTAGAAGCCAGTTCAGGCTGAGGAGAGAGTATCCAACACTCCCATGTCCAGACTAACAGATTCTCACACTGGTAAAGTAGAAGCCAGTTCAGGCTGAGGAGAGAGTATCCAACACTCCCATGTCCAGACTAACAGATTCTCACACTGGTAAAGTAGAAGCCAGTTCAGGCTGAGGAGAGAGTATCCAACACTCCCATGTCCAGACTAACAGATTCTCACACTGGTAAAGTAGAAGCCAGTTCAGGCTGAGGAGTGAGTATCCAACACCACCATGTCCAGACTAACAGATTCTCACACTGGTAAAGTAGAAGCCAGTTCAGGCTGAGGAGAGAGTATCCAACACTCCCATGTCCTAGACTAACATATTCTCACACTGGTAAAGTTGAAGCCAGTTCAGGCTGAGGAGTGAGTATCCAACACCACCATGTCCTAGACTAACAGATTCTCACACTGGTAAAGTAGAAGCCAGTTCAGGCTGAGGAGAGAGTATCCAACACTCCCATGTCCAGACTAACAGATTCTCACACTGGTAAAGTAGAAGCCAGTTCAGGCTGAGGAGTGAGTATCCAACACCACCATGTCCTAGACTAACAGATTCTCACACTGGTAAAGTAGAAGCCAGTTCAGGCTGAGGAGAGAGTATCTAACACCCCCATGTCTGAAACTAACAGATTCTCACACTGGTAAAGTAGAAGCCAGTTCAGGCTGAGGAGAGAGTATCCAACACTCCCATGTCTGAAACTAACAGATTCTCACACTGGTAAAGTAGAAGCCAGTTCAGGCTGAGGAGAGTATCCAACACTCCCATGTCTGAAACTAACAGATTCTCACACTGGTAAAGTAGAAGCCAGTTCAGGCTGAGGAGAGAGTATCCAACACTCCCATGTCCTAGACTAACAGATTCTCACACTGGTAAAGTAGAAGCCAGTTCAGGCTGAGGAGTGAGTATCCAACACTCCCATGTCCTAGACTAACAGATTCTCACACTGGTAAAGTAGAAGCCAGTTCAGGCTGAGGAGTGAGTATCCAACACTCCCATGTCTGAACCTAACAGATTCTCACACTGGTAAAGTAGAAGCCAGTTCAGGCTGAGGAGTGAGTCTCCAACACTCCCATGTCCTAGACTAACAGATTCTCACACTGGTAAAGTAGAAGCCAGTTCAGGCTGAGGAGTGAGTATCCAACACTCCCATGTCCTAGACTAACAGATTCTCACACTGGTAAAGTAGAAGCCAGTTCAGGCTGAGAGTATCCAACACCCCATGTCCTAGACTAACAGATTCTCACACTGGTAAAGTAGAAGCCAGTTCAGGCTGAGGAGTGAGTATCCAACACTCCCATGTCTGAAACTAACAGATTCTCACACTGGTAAAGTAGAAGCCAGTTCAGGCTGAGGAGTGAGTATCCAACACTCCCATGTCTAGACTAACAGATTCTCACACTGGTAAAGTAGAAGCCAGTTCAGGCTGAGGAGTGAGTATCCAACACTCCCATGTCCTAGACTAACAGATTCTCACACTGGTAAAGTAGAAGCCAGTTCAGGCTGAGGAGTGAGAGTATCCAACACTCCCATGTCCTAGACTAACAGATTCTCACACTGGTAAAGTAGAAGCCAGTTCAGGCTGATGAGAGAGTATCCAACACTCCCATGTCCTAGACTAACAGATTCTCACACTGGTAAAGTAGAAGCCAGTTCAGGCTGAGGAGAGAGTATCCAACACTCCCATGTCCAGACTAACAGATTCTCACACTGGTAAAGTAGAAGCCAGTTCAGGCTGAGGAGAGAGTATCCAACACTCCCATGTCCAGACTAACAGATTCTCACACTGGTAAAGTAGAAGCCAGTTCAGGCTGAGGAGTGAGTATCCAACACCACCATGTCCAGACTAACAGATTCTCACACTGGTAAAGTAGAAGCCAGTTCAGGCTGAGGAGAGAGTATCCAACACTCCCATGTCCTAGACTAACATATTCTCACACTGGTAAAGTTGAAGCCAGTTCAGGCTGAGGAGTGAGTATCCAACACCACCATGTCCTAGACTAACAGATTCTCACACTGGTAAAGTAGAAGCCAGTTCAGGCTGAGGAGAGAGTATCCAACACTCCCATGTCCAGACTAACAGATTCTCACACTGGTAAAGTAGAAGCCAGTTCAGGCTGAGGAGTGAGTATCCAACACCACCATGTCCTAGACTAACAGATTCTCACACTGGTAAAGTAGAAGCCAGTTCAGGCTGAGGAGAGAGTATCTAACACCCCCATGTCTGAAACTAACAGATTCTCACACTGGTAAAGTAGAAGCCAGTTCAGGCTGAGGAGAGAGTATCTAACACCCCCATGTCTGAAACTAACAGATTCTCACACTGGTAAAGTAGAAGCCAGTTCAGGCTGAGGAGTGAGTATCCAACACTCCCATGTCTGAAACTAACAGATTCTCACACTGGTAAAGTAGAAGCCAGTTCAGGCTGAGGAGAGAGTATCCAACACTCCCATGTCCTAGACTAACAGATTCTCACACTGGTAAAGTAGAAGCCAGTTCAGGCTGAGGAGTGAGTATCCAACACTCCCATGTCCTAGACTAACAGATTCTCACACTGGTAAAGTAGAAGCCAGTTCAGGCTGAGGAGTGAGTATCCAACACTCCCATGTCCGAACCTAACAGATTCTCACACTGGTAAAGTAGAAGCCAGTTCAGGCTGAGGAGTGAGTCTCCAACACTCCCATGTCCTAGACTAACAGATTCTCACACTGGTAAAGTAGAAGCCAGTTCAGGCTGAGGAGAGAGTATCCAACACTCCCATGTCCAGACTAACAGATTCTCACACTGGTAAAGTAGAAGCCAGTTCAGGCTGAGGAGAGAGTATCCAACACTCCCATGTCCTAGACTAACAGATTCTCACACTGGTAAAGTAGAAGCCAGTTCAGGCTGAGGAGAGAGTATCCAACACTCCCATGTAGACTAACAGATTCTCACACTGGTAAAGTAGAAGCCAGTTCAGGCTGAGGAGTGAGTATCCAACACTCCCATGTCCTAGACTAACAGATTCTCACACTGGTAAAGTAGAAGCCAGTTCAGGCTGAGGAGTGAGTATCCAACACCCCATGTCCTAGACTAACAGATTCTCACACTGGTAAAGTAGAAGCCAGTTCAGGCTGAGGAGAGAGTATCCAACACTCCCATGTCCTAGACTAACAGAATCTCACACTGGTAAAGTAGAAGCCAGTTCAGGCTGAGGGAGTGAGTATCCAACACTCCCATGTCCTAGACTAACAGATTCTCACACTGGTAAAGTAGAAGCCAGTTCAGGCTGATGAGAGAGTATCCAACACTCCCATGTCTAGACTAACAGAATCTCACACTGGTAAAGTAGAAGCCAGTTCAGGCTGAGGAGAGAGTATCCAACACTCCCATGTCCAGACTAACAGATTCTCACACTGGTAAAGTAGAAGCCAGTTCAGGCTGAGGAGTGAGTCTCCAACACTCCCATGTCCTAGACTAACAGATTCTCACACTGGTAAAGTAGAAGCCAGTTCAGGCTGAGGAGTGAGTATCCAACACTCCCATGTCCTAGACTAACAGATTCTCACACTGGTAAAGTAGAAGCCAGTTCAGGCTGAGGAGTGAGTATCCAACACTCCCATGTCCTAGACTAACAGATTCTCACACTGGTAAAGTAGAAGCCAGTTCAGGCTGAGGAGTGAGTATCCAACACTCCCATGTCCTAGACTAACAGATTCTCACACTGGTAAAGTAGAAGCCAGTTCAGGCTGAGGAGTGAGTATCCAACACTCCCATGTCCTAGACTAACAGATTCTCACACTGGTAAAGTAGAAGCCAGTTCAGGCTGAGGAGTGAGTATCCAACACTCCCATGTCCTAGACTAACAGATTCTCACACTGGTAAAGTAGAAGCCAGTTCAGGCTGAGGAGAGAGTATCCAACACTCCCATGTCCTAGACTAACAGATTCTCACACTGGTAAAGTAGAAGCCAGTTCAGGCTGAGGAGTGAGTATCCAACACTCCCATGTCCTAGACTAACAGATTCTCACACTGGTAAAGTAGAAGCCAGTTCAGGCTGATGAGAGAGTATCCAACACTCCCATGTCTGAGACTAACAGATTCTCACACTGGTAAAGTAGAAGCCAGTTCAGGCTGAGGAGAGAGTATCCAACACTCCCATGTCCAGACTAACAGATTCTCACACTGGTAAAGTAGAAGCCAGTTCAGGCTGAGGAGTGAGTATCCAACACTCCCATGTCCTAGACTAACAGATTCTCACACTGGTAAAGTAGAAGCCAGTTCAGGCTGAGGAGTGAGTATCCAACACTCCCATGTCCTAGACTAACAGATTCTCACACTGGTAAAGTAGAAGCCAGTTCAGGCTGAGGAGAGAGTATCCAACACTCCCATGTCCTAGACTAACAGATTCTCACACTGGTAAAGTAGAAGCCAGTTCAGGCTGAGGAGTGAGTATCCAACACTCCCATGTCCTAGACTAACAGATTCTCACACTGGTAAAGTAGAAGCCAGTTCAGGCTGAGGAGTGAGTATCCAACACTCCCATGTCCTAGACTAACAGATTCTCACACTGGTAAAGTAGAAGCCAGTTCAGGCTGAGGAGTGAGTATCCAACACTCCCATGTCCTAGACTAACAGATTCTCACACTGGTAAAGTAGAAGCCAGTTCAGGCTGAGGAGAGAGTATCCAACACTCCCATGTCCTAGACTAACAGAATCTCACACTGGTAAAGTAGAAGCCAGTTCAGGCTGAGGAGTGAGTATCCAACACTCCCATGTCCTAGACTAACAGATTCTCACACTGGTAAAGTAGAAGCCAGTTCAGGCTGATGAGAGAGTATCCAACACTCCCATGTCTAGACTAACAGAATCTCACACTGGTAAAGTAGAAGCCAGTTCAGGCTGAGGAGAGAGTATCCAACACTCCCATGTCCAGACTAACAGATTCTCACACTGGTAAAGTAGAAGCCAGTTCAGGCTGAGGAGAGAGTATCCAACACTCCCATGTCCAGACTAACAGATTCTCAAACTGGTAAAGTAGAAGCCAGTTCAGGCTGAGGAGTGAGTATCCAACACTCCCATGTCCTAGACTAACAGATTCTCACACTGGTAAAGTAGAAGCCAGTTCAGGCTGAGGAGTGAGTATCCAACACCACCATGTCCTAGACTAACAGATTCTCACACTGGTAAAGTAGAAGCCAGTTCAGGCTGAGGAGAGAGTATCCAACACTCCCATGTCCAGACTAACAGATTCTCACACTGGTAAAGTAGAAGCCAGTTCAGGCTGAGGAGAGAGTATCCAACACCACCATGTCCTAGACTAACAGATTCTCACACTGGTAAAGTAGAAGCCAGTTCAGGCTGAGGAGTGAGTATCCAACACTCCCATGTCCGAACCTAACAGATTCTCACACTGGTAAAGTAGAAGCCAGTTCAGGCTGAGGAGTGAGTATCCAACACTCCCATGTCCGAACCTAACAGATTCTCACACTGGTAAAGTAGAAGCCAGTTCAGGCTGAGGAGAGAGTATCCAACACCACCATGTCCTAGACTAACAGATTCTCACACTGGTAAAGTAGAAGCCAGTTCAGGCTGAGGAGAGAGTATCCAACACCACCATGTCCTAGACTAACAGATTCTCACACTGGTAAAGTAGAAGCCAGTTCAGGCTGAGGAGAGAGTATCCAACACTCCCATGTCTGAAACTAACAGATTCTCACACTGGTAAAGTAGAAGCCAGTTCAGGCTGAGGAGAGAGTATCCAACACTCCCATGTCTGAAACTAACAGATTCTCACACTGGTAAAGTAGAAGCCAGTTCAGGCTGAGGAGAGAGTATCCAACACTCCCATGTCCAGACTAACAGATTCTCACACTGGTAAAGTAGAAGCCAGTTCAGGCTGAGGAGAGAGTATCTAACACCCCCATGTCTGAAACTAACAGATTCTCACACTGGTAAAGTAGAAGCCAGTTCAGGCTGAGGAGAGAGGATCCAACACTCCCATGTCCAGACTAACAGATTCTCACACTGGTAAAGTAGAAGCCAGTTCAGGCTGAGGAGTGAGTCTCCAACACTCCCATGTCTGAAACTAACAGATTCTCACACTGGTAAAGTAGAAGCCAGTTCAGGCTGAGGAGTGAGTATCCAACACTCCCATGTCCTAGACTAACAGATTCTCACACTGGTAAAGTAGAAGCCAGTTCAGGCTGAGGAGAGAGTATCCAACACTCCCATGTCCAGACTAACAGATTCTCACACTGGTAAAGTAGAAGCCAGTTCAGGCTGAGGAGTGAGTATCCAACACTCCCATGTCTGAAACTAACAGATTCTCACACTGGTAAAGTAGAAGCCAGTTCAGGCTGAGGAGAGAGTATCCAACACTCCCATGTCCAGACTAACAGATTCTCACACTGGTAAAGTAGAAGCCAGTTCAGGCTGAGGAGAGAGTATCCAACACTCCCATGTCCAGACTAACAGATTCTCACACTGGTAAAGTAGAAGCCAGTTCAGGCTGAGGAGTGAGTATCCAACACCACCATGTCCTAGACTAACAGATTCTCACACTGGTAAAGTAGAAGCCAGTTCAGGCTGAGGAGAGAGTATCCAACACTCCCATGTCTGAAACTAACAGATTCTCACACTGGTAAAGTAGAAGCCAGTTCAGGCTGAGGAGAGAGTATCCAACACTCCCATGTCTGAAACTAACAGATTCTCACACTGGTAAAGTAGAAGCCAGTTCAGGCTGAGGAGAGAGTATCCAACACCCCCATGTCTGAAACTAACAGATTCTCACACTGGTAAAGTAGAAGCCAGTTCAGGCTGAGGAGAGAGTATCCAACACTCCCATGTCCAGACTAACAGATTCTCACACTGGTAAAGTAGAAGCCAGTTCAGGCTGATGAGAGAGTATCCAACACTCCCATGTCCAGACTAACAGATTCTCACACTGGTAAAGTAGAAGCCAGTTCAGGCTGAGGAGAGAGTATCCAACACTCCCATGTCCAGACTAACAGATTCTCACACTGGTAAAGTAGAAGCCAGTTCAGGCTGAGGAGAGAGTATCCAACACTCCCATGTCCAGACTAACAGATTCTCACACTGGTAAAGTAGAAGCCAGTTCAGGCTGAGGAGTGAGTATCCAACACCACCATGTCCAGACTAACAGATTCTCACACTGGTAAAGTAGAAGCCAGTTCAGGCTGAGGAGAGAGTATCCAACACTCCCATGTCCTAGACTAACATATTCTCACACTGGTAAAGTTGAAGCCAGTTCAGGCTGAGGAGTGAGTATCCAACACCACCATGTCCTAGACTAACAGATTCTCACACTGGTAAAGTAGAAGCCAGTTCAGGCTGAGGAGAGAGTATCCAACACTCCCATGTCCAGACTAACAGATTCTCACACTGGTAAAGTAGAAGCCAGTTCAGGCTGAGGAGAGAGTATCTAACACCCCCATGTCTGAAACTAACAGATTCTCACACTGGTAAAGTAGAAGCCAGTTCAGGCTGAGGAGAGAGTATCCAACACTCCCATGTCCTAGACTAACAGATTCTCACACTGGTAAAGTAGAAGCCAGTTCAGGCTGAGGAGAGAGTATCCAACACTCCCATGTCCAGACTAACAGATTCTCACACTGGTAAAGTAGAAGCCAGTTCAGGCTGAGGAGTGAGTATCCAACACCACCATGTCCTAGACTAACAGATTCTCACACTGGTAAAGTAGAAGCCAGTTCAGGCTGAGGAGTGAGTATCCAACACTCCCATGTCTGAAACTAACAGATTCTCACACTGGTAAAGTAGAAGCCAGTTCAGGCTGAGGAGAGAGTATCCAACACTCCCATGTCTGAAACTAACAGATTCTCACACTGGTAAAGTAGAAGCCAGTTCAGGCTGAGGAGTGAGTATCCAACACCCCCATGTCTGAAACTAACAGATTCTCACACTGGTAAAGTAGAAGCCAGTTCAGGCTGAGGAGAGAGTATCCAACACTCCCATGTCCAGACTAACAGATTCTCACACTGGTAAAGTAGAAGCCAGTTCAGGCTGATGAGAGAGTATCCAACACTCCCATGTCCTAGACTAACAGATTCTCACACTGGTAAAGTAGAAGCCAGTTCAGGCTGAGGAGAGAGTATCCAACACTCCCATGTCCAGACTAACAGATTCTCACACTGGTAAAGTAGAAGCCAGTTCAGGCTGAGGAGAGAGTATCCAACACTCCCATGTCCAGACTAACAGATTCTCACACTGGTAAAGTAGAAGCCAGTTCAGGCTGAGGAGTGAGTATCCAACACCACCATGTCCAGACTAACAGATTCTCACACTGGTAAAGTAGAAGCCAGTTCAGGCTGAGGAGAGAGTATCCAACACTCCCATGTCCTAGACTAACATATTCTCACACTGGTAAAGTTGAAGCCAGTTCAGGCTGAGGAGTGAGTATCCAACACCACCATGTCCTAGACTAACAGATTCTCACACTGGTAAAGTAGAAGCCAGTTCAGGCTGAGGAGAGAGTATCCAACACTCCCATGTCCAGACTAACAGATTCTCACACTGGTAAAGTAGAAGCCAGTTCAGGCTGAGGAGTGAGTATCCAACACCACCATGTCCTAGACTAACAGATTCTCACACTGGTAAAGTAGAAGCCAGTTCAGGCTGAGGAGAGAGTATCTAACACCCCCATGTCTGAAACTAACAGATTCTCACACTGGTAAAGTAGAAGCCAGTTCAGGCTGAGGAGAGAGTATCTAACACCCCCATGTCTGAAACTAACAGATTCTCACACTGGTAAAGTAGAAGCCAGTTCAGGCTGAGGAGAGAGTATCTAACACCCCCATGTCTGAAACTAACAGATTCTCACACTGGTAAAGTAGAAGCCAGTTCAGGCTGAGGAGAGAGTATCCAACACTCCCATGTCCTAGACTAACAGATTCTCACACTGGTAAAGTAGAAGCCAGTTCAGGCTGAGGAGTGAGTATCCAACACTCCCATGTCCGAACCTAACAGATTCTCACACTGGTAAAGTTGAAGCCAGTTCAGGCTGAGGAGTGAGTATCCAACACCACCATGTCCTAGACTAACAGATTCTCACACTGGTAAAGTAGAAGCCAGTTCAGGCTGAGGAGTGAGTATCCAACACTCCCATGTCCGAACCTAACAGATTCTCACACTGGTAAAGTAGAAGCCAGTTCAGGCTGAGGAGTGAGTCTCCAACACTCCCATGTCCTAGACTAACAGATTCTCACACTGGTAAAGTAGA